>NW_015378119.1:0-109622 GCF_001204775.2 Aspergillus nomiae NRRL 13137 | reverse complement strand
AAAAAAAGACAAAAAATGAGTGCATCATCCGTGAATCGAACACGGGCCTCATCGATGGCAACGATGAATTCTACCACTAGACCAATGATGCTGCTGAGCTATTGGCTCTTGATGGAGGCTTTCTCCTTATTTTGCTTTATATTCCTTTTCAGAAGCTATTCGGTATAGAGGGATCCAACTGTTGCTTAGTTAAGGTATTGCGTTCTGCGAAATTAGTCTTTATCAATCATATGCTTGCCAAAAAGGCCAAGAAACTACTTAGTCCTACTCAACACATCTCTGAATGGGATATCTCTAAAAGTTAAATAAGCAATCCAGGTGATATTGAAGTGCAGAATAGTATAGAAGGCGTAATATGCCTTCAGGGTAAAAAGACATTACCACAGCCTGCCACTGTTTTTCATTTCCATGGTGAAAAGTACTGCTTTAGAGCCTATCTATGATCGAAGACTGTAAATTGATATATACTATCTCATTCAATTGGTACAGATGCAAATATCACTAGGTTCGCTTCCAAAGATTTATTGTATGATTCTGGATCAGATATTCCATCGCGTCATGGGCGATAGAGCTATCCTTGCCTCTTTCAAGTCGATTTTGTTGAGCCTCCGCGAGATCTATGGGCCATTGATGTGTTTCGTTTATGACCATGGTGGCCAACTCTTGAGGAAGCGAATGTGCCGACGTTACCAGTGACTCTGCTTCTTGTGCCCACCAGTCATGCCGCTGCGGTGGTACATTCCGCGTGGAGCAAATGCGGTAGTATGGATCGACGAGCCACAGTGTCAGAAATCGAAGGTGTCCGGCCCGAGATTTGGAAATCAGCTCAAATGGCTCCATACGGTGATGGAGTGCGTTTGGAAAGACTATAAGGCGTCCCTGGCCAATTGACACAGACCCAAGCTCCTGCAGAGCAGGTTTGTCATCTTTGACGCCGAATAATTCTTCCAAGTACGGTACATCCCATCCCTCAAACTGATACAAATCTGAATCCATATCAATTTCTTGACGGAATAAGAGCCTGCTACCTGTCACGTTTTCCATGTCGAAGAAATAGACTGCAACTCCCACAATGTGCTCATTACGAAGGCCGTCTGTATGCCAATCCTCGCCCGGATAGACTGGGTTTTCTGGTGTTAGTTCAATCCCTTCCAGCTTCACAATGACCTGTAGGCCTTTATCGCGAAACGTTTCCTGAAGCTTCACTGTATAATACTCATGATCAGTGCAACTCATACCAGGAGCCTCTTGAATTTTGTAACGATCCATTGGGTCTTTCATATTGAATTGTGAACGCCAGATTTTCGGGTCTGTGTTCCACTGGATGTCATGCTCCGTGGGGCCAACAATAGATTTCGCAGTTTTCCCTGCCTTCCATTCGTCATATGAGTAGAGACCTGGATCGGAATGCTCGAAGCGAAACAGGCGACTGTATTTTGCATCGACCACGTCCTTCAAGGATACCGTGCTTTCCCAATCCTGTGGGATATCCTTTGTTTCAAGACCTTGCCATTCGACTTTAACGCCGTATTCTGGAAGAGCAACATAGTCCTTGACACGAGCCAGTGTGTTGTGGTATGCTTCGAGATTATCATTCAGTTCCGTTGGAAGGTCTTCTGCCCACTTTGGATACTCATTTTGCCATTCAACACCAAATGTTTGAATTCTCCGGGGCGCCCTGCCCCGTGGGGAAGGCAAATCAAAATCCATAGGTACTCCTTTGATTAATGTCTCATTCCATGGTTCGATGACTCGAGACATTACCTTTTCAAGCGTTTCATAGAAGGAGCGTTGTCTGCTCGGGTGCAGGTCGTTGATGTAAGAGGTAATTCGTACGTCTGTCGATCCCACTGGCCCACAGAATTCCACCTCGCAGGGAAGCCACTGAAATCGGTGAGAGAACAGCAATGTTCTCGCGGTACGATAACTCCCAGGAAGCCCCTCCAATCTTTCACGATCCTGATCATGCCTTGGTGCAGCCTCGCCTTGCCCGTAGGTTTCCAATGTTTGTTCGAGTGGAACATAGCCGCCATTCACCAGAACACGCGTCTGTCCGTAAATAAGAGGGAAAAGAGATGGGTCTATTATATTCCAAATCTGCTTATTGGAACTGGGCTCCCAGTCTTTCTGCTCTCCGTACTCGTCCGACAGATCGGAGACAAACTGTTGGATCTTCAAGCCAACCGACGAGGGGATAATAGTGTCGGATTTACAGACAGCACTGCCAGAGTTTAGAACTAAAATCTGGCCTGTTTCTTTAAATCGTATGGCTTTATCGCGCAATTCAGCCAAGCACCAGTCCCACGCCTTGCGGCTAATCATCGGGCGTACCATGGCCTCTTCTTTCCACTTTGCAGCAGTGCTCTTGTCAAATACAAGGTTATACCATCCAGGTCGGTCCGTCAGCGTTTCCATCAGATTCAACATGGTCAACTCCCGGACTGTCAGAGGAGAGCTGTACCAGTCCATCGGGACCGCATCGTAGAATCTGTCCTCGCTGTCCAGAGACAGCTCAAGGGGAATATTGTTAAATCCGGGAACCTTCAAGGGGCCCGTTCCAGAGTTGTCGAGTTCATTGTCACCCATGGTGAAGATGAGTCGAGGCTAGGAACACGGAGAAAGGTTAAAAGGTTCGATATCGCTCTGGGGCGTACTGGATTAAATATAGGTGTGCCCTTGTGAAGAGGCAACAGTGGAGACGCACGGAGGAATAACGCCCCGTCCTTAAAATCAATAGTCCGTGAATGGTAGGTTTTGATGAATTATATATGTAAATAACATTGGGTAATTGTAATTCAATACAGCTTTATGCGGTAATATTACCGAACTCAAATTGTTAACCCTAATCATGGACCCTGTTCTTTTGGCCAATTTACGATGGAGTTTTAATGAAACAATACTCGGAGTACATATTTGTGAATGATTCTATGTATTTATTATACAGGATAGGACGTAGGCTGTAGCAAGTCCTGCTTCAGCACTTATTGACACGCTTCAGGATACTTTTGACTTTCACAACCACAGCCTGATGCGGTGCGAACCCCTTATCCTCGACCTGAAACTTTGCATCTCGCATTTCTTTCACGGCCTCTTTTGTCTTCTCTGAAAGTTTGTCGTAATCCGGATACTTTTTTCCTGTCGCTTCAGTGTCGTAGGCTTGCCATACGCGCCCATCATCCGTGGTTCGTGGGCTCTTGACGAATTCGACGCCCAGCCTCTTTTCGAGCTCTTCATTGAACCACCTCATGTTATCTGCAACCCGGTTTTGCTCGACGAGCTTCAGCGCAGTTTTTATGTTGTTCTTTTCACTCTCAACGCTGGAAAGGGCTACTTTTTCTTTGATCTGTTCTTCAACGGCTTCAAGCACTTTTGAAAACGGGGTCACCTTCCCTATGCCCTCCACAAGAGCAGCAAGATCATATTTGCATTTGAAACCGTTCTCCCTCAATTTTCTGGAAGTCTCTGTAATCCCAGCAGTACCAGCATTATTGATGATGTTCTGAAACTTTGGTTTATGGACTTGGGGTTTCAGTTTGACATCCAGAATGTGCTCCAAGAATTCTGGGTAGGTGCAGGGAGCATCGGCTTGTGCCGCTGGACACCCCTTTGCAAGCTTTCGCTTTTTCGGGTTGCTCACGGTTTTGAACTCGATCAGGTATGCATTGTAGAAGAACAAAGTCTCTGCGGGGCCTGCCGTGTTCGAGGCTAGGGCTGTCTCTGTGAGAAGCAGGAGACAGGAAAGAATGAGAAGAAGAAAATACTTCATAGTCAAGCGTGCTCTTTTTCTTTGGCTGTTCGTTTTGTGACTAGAAGGAGGGACATGAGAATTGATTGCAGAATCCTTTCGTTCTATGAGGAGTTTATATGTGTAAATTTTGGTATAGATATTCGACCTCCAAATAATTGATCAGAAAATTGCTAGCTGAACCCTGATGTAACAACCCTAGGAGGAAATGACCTCCTTGTTAACCCAATATTGTTATTCAAATACCAACCCAATGTTTTTCATCTAATTTACGACCTCAGTATCCCTTGTGGTCTCCAGAGGCATCGTGACCCTGTACCCTATACGCGACTCTACTTGAGAACGGAGGTCGTAGAGAGGCCGTAGCGATATCAGTAATACCGATACATACCACGCTCTCTGTCCTTCATTTCCTTTTAATAAGAGTCTAGACATCACTTGTCTTGCATTTAGCCGTCCAATCAGACCACCAATATCGAGTCGGATTCCTCGGATACTAAATGATGCCAGGTACCAGGGCGACTATAGTTACGTAACAAGAAGCATCAAGTGAGACACGCCCCATGTATATAGTATATACTATTGAAAAGTACGGACAATACGAGATTAGCTCCACGCATCTACGGAGTATTTCCTACTTCGGACCCCGGGTCTTTCGCCCCTTCATATAGTGGGGAAGATTGATCACCCTTGGCTTAAGGCTTGTGCTCGGATTCATCCGAGCTTGAACGGCAGGAACCGTGATCGGCAGCCCTCAACAGCTCACGGTCAGGAAGAAACGTTACACTTGCTTCTAATGTTCAATAAGCACGGTCCTTTGAATTTTTTGTTTGTCCTCAATCATCATAAAACCCCCATCCTTCTAGTATTCCTAGTTCTTTAGTTCATAGGAACCGTCTAGTAGTAGGTGGAGCAATGGAAATTACTCCGTAGTCGAATTGGTTTAGTAGATGTTAGCCGCCATGGGCTAAACACTAGCACAGCGCTGAATGAAACGGAGAGCTCACCATTTCCGGCAGAAATGTTGTTGAACATAACGCCCTTGCACCCCATCGAGGATGATAAGGGAGCCTTTGCCCATTTCATGGTAAGGAACGCAACCTCAACCTTGTCGATTTGAATGTAAAGGCATCCGGCTAACCCTTTAGCTTGAAAATGCGCGTGACTGGTCTCTTTCCAACTGGGAGGATGACATGAAGCTCGCAAAAGATGCCCATATCGATGCATTCGCACTCAATTTTGCCGCCTCGTTCTCAGACTTGTCTTCCATGTCGTTGGCTTTTAAAGCCGCGGAGAACACTGGCTTCAAGCTATTCTTTTCTTTTGATTATGCTGGTGCTGGGCCATTCGAGAAAGCCCTCGTGATAGGCTGGATAAAGCTCTACAGCGGGTTTTCGCCGTATTATAAGTTCAGAGGAAAGCCCTTTGTGTCTACCTTCGAAGGGCCCGGAAATGCAAAAGACTGGGGAGAGATCAAGGAAAAGACAAATTGCTTCGTTGTGCCGTCGTGGTCTTCCCTGGGCGCAAAGGATGCTCTGAAGCCGGGCACCGCGAATGGACTATTCAGTTGGGCCGGTTGGCCGTGGGGCAACAAGGACATGGATACGTACGTCGATGCATCCTACTTGGATTATCTTGATCAAGCCGATGGCAAACCATATATGATGCCGGTCTCTCCATGGTTTTATACCAACCTCCCCGGATATGATAAGAATTGGCTTTGGCGAGGTAAGCTTTACCTGAGTTCAATTTTGGATTTGTGCAAAATTTTTCGCCAGATGGACCCCTTTACTGACACCTCTTAGGTGACACTCTCTGGACAGACCGTTGGGAACAAGTCATGGTGGTTCAGCCGAAGTGGTTGCAGATCATCAGCTGGAATGACTACGGTGAATCCCATTATATTGGCCCTCTTCGCGATATCGACAACTATCAAGCATTCAAGGTGGGCAAGGCACCGTTCAACTACGCCCATGGCATGCCTCATGATGGCTGGCGTCTCTTCCTACCCTACTGGATAGACACGTACAAGAAGGGAAAAGGCACAATCACTAAGGAGGGCGTGGTTGGGTGGTATCGGCCGAACCCTGTCGCTGCATGCAACGATGGTGGTACAACTGGGAATACGGCCAGTCAGCTGCAGCTTGAATTTGAGCCTGCTCAAGTGGTGCAGGACAAGATCTTCTTCTCTGCACTACTTACTTCTTCGGCTACCATCACTGTCACTGTTGGAGGCGCATCCATCCCCGCTACATGGGATTTTATCCCGGACGGCGGGGTTGGCGTGTACCATGGAAGCGTAGGATATGGGAGCTTTCTGGGGGATGTGAAGATTTCTATCTCTCGTTCCGGTGCTATGATTGCGGAGTTCAGCGGCCCGGCCATCACGACAAGCTGCAAGGACGGTTATAACAATTTCAATGCGTGGGTGGGGAGTGCCTCCGGTCCCAGTATCTCAGCCGTCTCACCCAAATTGCCTATCGAGAAACAGACCTGCATCCAGGGCACAGCACCGGGTAACTTCCAAGGCCTCTGTGAATTCACCTGCAAATACGGATACTGCCCCATCGGAGCCTGTCAGTGCACCAAGATGGGTGCCCCGAGAGTGAAGCCCAAACCCACAGGCGTGGAAGGGTATCCAATCGCCGGCGAAGGATCCAGTTACATCGGCCTCTGCGCCTTTGCGTGCAACTATGGGTACTGTCCACCGGACGCATGTGGTGCAACAAAGGTACCTCTGACAGAACCTACCGTTTCGCCTTTCCTTCCGCCCGCTTGCACCGCGGGTACGGGCGAGGGAGACCTCCAGGGGCTATGTTCATACGCCTGCAACTACGGATTTTGTCCCATTCACCACTGCAAGTGCACTGCGACGGGAGCCCTCAACCGCCCACCGCCTGCCAATACGACCTTCAGTGCGGAATATATCGGAGGTGATGGGAAAGATAGTGGGCTTTGCAAGTTTGCATGCCAGCGTGGCTATTGTCCGGATGTTTGTGCAAGTACCGAAGGCGTGATCGCCTCTTGCACGGACGATGATGACCGCCCCGAGTGCGCTGAAGAGCTTCCTTGCGACTATAGCCTGACATTCAATTCATTGGAGGCCTTGGCGAAGGCCTCCAGCGACATACCCAAGGGCTGCATGCCAATGTATGCGGCGCAGGTCCTCATGGACACGCTGGACACAGCGCTGGCAAACTACACCGACGTCGACAATGGTTACGATGACAAGTTCGGGTACTACGTCAAATACCTCCGCGCCATGGTCCCTGGTGCTATCTCCAAATTTGTATCGCTGAACAAAGGTGAGGGGCCAGGTAACAAGTATTTCCAGTGCAGGTGGGCCATGCCAGGCAAGGAGAAGGGGGAGTACCAGAGCTGTCCAATCATCAACACATCCGAGCAAGTGTACATTGAGTATAAGTTGATCGACGAGGATGGTTTCTTCAAGGAACTCCAGAGCAAGTACGGCATCTCAAAAGACTGGGTCGAATTCAAAACCTACCACCGTAAAGTACCCGCATGTCCTCCTTTCACAGGAATAGGACCGCCTCCGATCTGCACCCATCCCCATTTCCAGTACGAAAACTTCCCCATGGCTAAAGAGGACTTCACTATCCCCAATCCCAAGGACTCAATCAAGAACGCGCTGCCCCGTTTCCAGCAGCTCCAGCTCGACCTAGCTGCCACATGGGGCGACCTCTCTTTCTTCCTCTGGGACGGCGACGATGACGACGCTGTGGCTGCCCTGTCCATGCCAGTGTTCATGCTCCTGCAAGCCGTTGACTCCATGGCGACAGTGAAGCAGATCGGCGAAGAAGAAAAGGAGCACGAGGAAGAGGCGAAGCGTAATCTGATCCTCCTCATCCTCTCAGCGGTCCTACTTATCCTACCATTTGCCGCAGAGGTCGTTGGAGCCGTGACGGGCATCGCCTGGATCGCAGATGCCGCCACAATTGCGGACGTCAGTGCCAGTATTGCGCTAGCGGGCTATGACATTGTGAAAGATCCAAAGTCGGCACCCATGGAGCTCCTGAATATCCTGTTCGCTGGTTCGGGGCGCACCGCGAAGAATTTCTCCAAGGCTGCGGACGTTCGTCGCGGCATCAAGGTGGGCGAGCTGGCCAAGTTTGGGTCTGTTTTTAAGGAACATGATGAAGCTTTGCAGAGTCTTATCCGGTTTTGTAAGAAGTGATTATGGCCTTATACAATTATGTACTCCTTTTGATGTTTGGTGGTCATGGATAGTGAAAAGCGCGTCTGTAGCCGGAAATAAATATATACAGAATAAAATTACTCAATCTTAGTCTACAGAGATCGAAGAACTAACATAATGAGCTTCCATACGATAAAGTACCAGGCACCCCTTCACCTACTAATAATCACCCCCGGGAACACTCTCCCTTCATTCATTCCTTTCTCGATCTTATTTCCCCCCGAATTCCTCTTTCAAAGACAAAAGCTGTAGTCCTTTTACCTCAATTATCCTTCTCAACAACACACAGATTTCCATCCCCCATGCGCTACCCCACTGTGAGCATGGCTACAAGAAATTATCATCCAAGCTTAGCAGTTTCCCCTACCAGGGCCTGAGTAAAAACAGGGGACATTGGGAGAATATCGGGAGGGCAGATCTCCACATTCGCGCACAGTGCAGGAACTATGTGCAAGACCGATTTGCCGAAAAGAATCCGGTGGTATGTACGAGAGGGCATATATGTGTTATGTTGGTCTTTTACCTCCTTTCTGAGATGCTTTGGTTGCTTCGTTGCTGTAGTCGGGCACTGTCAGCTTTTGCGATTTCTTGGTAGTTACTAGGGCGCATATATATCCGTGCCCTAACCCTCTTCCTGTGCTGGTTGGTTTACTGATCCTTGTCGGTCTTGCTGGATTCTGGGGTTATTACTAGTAGTAGGGGTATTAATATAATCAGGACTATAATCTTTGGGTCTGTAAATTAGAGCTTCGTGAATATTAAGTAATTTATGCAGAACTCCCCTTGGCCTCGTCAGGATTCTATGAACCGCCACCCAGATGACGGGGAGAGAACTACTAGTGCTACTAGGTTACCTCCCAACGTTCATGGATAATATCCTATCCTCCTACTTATACGTGCCTAGCTCTCTACAAGATCATTGCAATTGTTCAAGCAAATCCAGGTGCAGAATAAAGGTGTATATTGTATCCCAGGCCCGTCCCAACCACCCGACCTTAGGGCCTGAACCTCGATATGATATCGAGATGCAGTAGTAAATAGTTCAATGAGGCGGTCTAATATAATCCGTCCTCTGACATACATGAATGATATATTATAACATGATAAGAGAGTAAAGGGTATCAAAGAGATGTGTCCCGTGCCCATGCAAATATGCAACGAGGAGACCATTGCCGTCCTCAACGGTATAAAGAGAAAATGAAAAGTCGATGCAAATGACCAAGGGGTATCTTCCAACAATGCCAGCATTCATAAAAGAAAAATCATATAATGTCGTTATATAACTCCCAAATTTCCAAGCTCCAAGCACAGCCCATATCCTCCGTCGCTGCAACCCCGAGTCAGATTAGGGAGCCAGCTTGTCCTTGGGGGGACGGTGATCATGCATCCTACGGATACCACAATTACCAGTATTGACACCCCGGACTGTCGACAAGAGGCTGGACTCGGGGCTGCAGCACTCAATAGCCCGAACCCAGGGATCCTCCAACGCCTCGAAGACGGTCATTCGCCTTTCCGGAAACGGGTGCAGCATCCGGAGGAGCAGGGTGGCAAGCTCCTTCTCCCGAAATAGGGCGGCAAAAGGTGCAAGTGGGAAGTTGTCTGCCGTCACAGGTACTTCGGGGTTCTCTTCGAGGAGGTACTGCCAGCTTCCTTGGAAGGCCATGTAGTCGTCGTCTTCGTCGTTGGCGAGGTCCCAGGGTAATCTGCCGGCGAATAGGACGAATGCGGTTATGGCGCAGCTCCACACATCGAGGGCTCGGGCGTCGTAGTAGTCTATAAAGAAATCAGTATGAAGATATCTCAGTGCGTTGAAAAGGAAGAGTGGGTACATACCGCTGCACTCAAGTATCTCGGGCGAAAGGTAAGAATACGTGCCGCGGAGCCGAGCAGGGAAGCTGCGGACCGGGCCAAGTTCCCTCTCCCCTTGGCTGTTGGGAGGGAGGAAGTCTGCAAAGACCTCGGAGAGCCCAAAGTCGATAAGCTTGAGGGAGCTGTCATCGGCCAGGACCATGTTCTCCGGTTTAATATCGTGGTGTGCGATACCATGGCTATGCATGTATGCAACACCCCTGAGCATCTGTTTAAAGAGGCACTTTTTGTCCCCATGGCGAAGAGTTTTCTTGTTAATCAAGTCACACAGATCGCCATGGGGACAGTACTCCATGACAAATGCCAGGCGACGCTTGTATTTGCAGAGGCTGACAACCTCGACGATATTCGGATGATGGAGCCCCCTGGCGATGTTGAACTCCTTCCGAGCCCGGTCCCTATAGAACAGGATGGGCTCTCCTTCCTCCTTGTCAAGGAACTTGGCCGCGTACTGTACCCGCGTGCCCTGCTCTTTCCTGTGCACGATCTTGACTTTGGCGAAGCTACCCTCGCCGACGGTGTCATTTGTTACCTCAAACTCCTTGTGGAGCTTTTGGATCATGCATGTTTCCGTCTTCTCGGGTGACGGTGACCGGGTTTTGGTGGAGCTGCTTGAGCAGCGTCGCTTTTCCACCTTGTCTTGGATGTTGAGGTGTGCCATTGTTTTGGGCACTTGAGGGGTATGTCGAGGTGTTTTAGGATAGTAGCAAGCGTCGGTTGCTTGATACTCGAGGGGACTGTGGTATACTCGTGTATACCAAGTTAGAAGTGATATATAAAGCAAGCTTGGTAGGTGAGCTAGCTGGTAGTTCAAAAGGGGACAACGAGATGAGTGTAGTTGAGAAGATGCAGGAGAGGGAGCAGACAGGCCAGGCTATCATACTGAGTGCCTGGCGAAGAATTATCTCATAGTTGCGACTACTATACTGAATGACTATATAGATAGGGTTCCATGGGTTGACCGTATGGAGTCATCTCCATAACCCCACGATCTCCCCAGATTTTATAGCAAGCCATGGTTGGCGCGTGTGGGAGATTGAAATACCCAAGGAGCAGATTTTGTCGGTGCTCTACGCAGCCCAATCCCCATATACAACAGTACTCGGTGATATCGAGAAAGATGGGGAGTTTAGCGTATGAGGGAATAGAGCCTAGGGTTGAAGGAGTCGTGGTGAAGTATACAATCTATTCCCTCAACGAATGAATGGCAAGTCATACGGTAAATTACGAAATACTTTGTGTCGGAGTCAAAATTTCTTAGAAAACTAGCCAGTGAACGTTCCCTATAGGGTAACTATGATGTTTGAATAACTGACGTCTGCATTACTTGGAGGCTGCTCTGCCTCTACATCCATACACATTCAATACCAATTCTCCAAGAGACCTAGCCGGCGACAGGGTGTGCGAAAGAATGTAAAAAAAAACCCTTGACACGGTAAGACTTGCCTTAACTTCCCGAGTACGACAAGAGGAGCCGAAGATACTAGGGGACAAGAACGGTAGGCCTGTACTTATTGTCTCGATTCCAGCGAGAATTTCCTGGTTGCAACGTAATCGAACCATAGTGTCAGAGCTTCGTAAGAGCCTGCTGATCTTGAAAGCATCTCACATGCTATAGTGGCATGGGTAGGCTCGAGAAGGCTATACACGTTGGACTTGGAAGTCTATATCCCAGCTCTTGAAGTTCAGACTGCAATATGAGCCCTAGGCTAGCCAGGTCGTGAGTCCTCTTCGGCGTGTCTGGGTGCTGGGGTATAAGCAGTATGTTCTCGAGAGCATCAATGACTCCTGTCTCGGTCTGAAAACTTTGACTGAAAACTTTGACTGAAAACTTTGACCGGGGATGGTACTGTGGTGGTCCAAAAGTATATGACCTCCTGTGCTTAAAGGTACCAAGCGGCTCAGGTGGTTGGTACCTTTAAGTTCAAGGTCGCATACTTTTTGACCCCCACTGTAATGGGTGTGCCTGATGCGGCCAAACGCTTGCATCAGAGTGAGCCAACCGTAAAGGCATCAACTGAATGGTGCGCCTCGACTACGTCGGAGTTCTCAAAAGTCTTGAACACCAGTCTCTCCTTGTAGTCTCGATCTGACGTCACCGCCACTTGTACCTTCAACGATCCATTCGGGTTCTTCATCGTCGAAGTATCGCTCTTGCTCTTCGTTCCAGTCATCATAATCATCGTTCTCGTCAACAGTAGCATAGTCAAAGTCGTGGTCTTCGCCCCTTATAAATCGCAGTCCCATCTCCCATTGCCAGATCTTTTTGCCTTCTTCCTTGCTCGTCGGTATCTCATCCTTGTCCTCCGCGAGGATTTCCCCGTTTGGGCCACGGCTATAGCTAAACATTGCATTGGGATCCGGATGCGACAGGGCTTCCATCTTGGCCTCGGAACGATAAAGATCTGCTTGAAGTATGCCTGAGAATCCTTTGGCTCGCCCTTCAGCCTCTCGTTCCGCCGGTGTCTGGAATCGACGGATCAAGCGATCGTACAGCAACGGGTCTACAACGCTAGAGTGTTAGCTTTGGTCATCTTTTCCCGACTGCGATAGCAAATGCGATCAGCCGTGGAAAAGAAAGGAAAGAGCGAGCGGACCGGCTAGCTCGAGATCAGCAGAGAAATACTCCGGATGGGTATCCAGGTAGCGTTTCCGACGATTCTTGACCAGCGTCGCGGGGGACAGTGGCATTACGCCGGACGTGGGGTTTGTGTCATTCTCTGCTTGAACTCCAGTACCCATTGGGAAAAAAGGCATCTTTAACGGTCGACTGGGGGAGGGGCAGTATGATTGATTGTACCAAATTCGCAGTGGATGAAGTTGGAGAGGTGGACGGAAATGACAAGCGGTGGCGGTTTCATGCAGAGCTCCATTCAGCCTAAACTGTTTTGGGCCGGAGGACTGCGGCAAATTTCGTTCAAGAATCAAATAAATGATATAAATCTCCGCCGTGGCCTTTCAATCAACGAATAACAGTTCGCCTTGGCCGGACTATGGACTTTGGGCTTTCTACCTGAAGAAGTATAGGTGAGAACCACCTCCTGTTTGTTTCACATCGCGCGTTGGGAGTTGGCTCGTTCACAACCGCCATCCCCTACGCGCTCCTCTTCCCCTACCCACTGACTCGACATGCATTGAACCTACCAGTTAACCAACGCTTTCAGTGAAGCCTCCCCAGACCAACTCCCCAGCGTTTCTGCGCATATTTTAGGCCAGAAGCAGTAGTCTGTGGAGGTCCGACGCCATGCCGTCTTTCGAAGAAATTATTCAGCAGGTCAACTCGAGAAGACTGTGGCGAGGCGCGGCATTGCTGGCCCTCGCCGCTTTCTCGTCGCCTGTGTTTGTGCTGACACTGGCTCCGGTGTACGGCTCTGCTCCGTCGCATATCTTCCACGGCTATGGAGTTGCCATTACTGCGGCGCTGGGGTGGTTTCTCAAGGATGTTATTCAGCAGTTAACGAACCGCCGGGCTGTGTATCTACTCCCTGTCGTCGCATTCTGGTACCCCACCATCCAGTACTTTTTGTTCCAGCAGAGCTCTTCATTTGGGAACCCTACCGGCGCGTGATCACTGAGGTGGTTGCCTTCTATCCTTTTGTTTTGCTCTCCGTTGCCTGTGCCGCCAAGTTGGTGCAAGCTGGCCTTAACCTTGAACGCTATGGTGATCTTGCTAAAGAGCATATCCCCCTTATTGGCTCGTATGTCATTTATTCTTTCTCGGAGAAGCTTGCGAAATCATTCATTGCGAGGTTTATCGGTTCATTCTGGCTTTTCTCAAGCACGGGCCTTCAGCTATTGGTGGCAATCTTGTGTTCTGCCGTCATTCCATCTAAGTGGCTCCTCTTGGCCATTCCCTCTATCCTCTTCACACTCACCTCCAATGTGCACCTGCCTTTGGGAATGACAACATCGGGGCTCAGGTCCGCGCTTAATGAGGAGGGATTTGCACTCGTGGATCGGCAGGAGTCCTCAACCGGTTATATATCGGTTTTGGATAGCCTTGAGGATGGCTTCCGGGTGATGCGATGTGACCATAGCCTTCTCGGAGGCCAGTGGACCAAGACCTATCGCAACTACAAACCCAAGGTTCAGGACCCAATTTATGCCGTTTTCTCTTTGCTCGAGGCCGTCCGGCTGGCGGAAACAGACCACGGAGCGCACCGAGTAGACGCAGACAGCAAGGCACTTGTCATGTGAGTCAAAACTTAACCTTCCTACGTGGTCAAGCTAACTGTAACTCAGTGGACTTGGAGTCGGCACTACACCTGCTGCACTCATCACTCATGGAATCGAAACCACCATTGTCGAGATTGACCCTGTCGTCCACAAGTTCGCCAGCAAATATTTCCACCTCCCGTCTAACCACATTGCAGCCATCGAAGACGCCACCCTGTTCGTTGAACGCGCTTTGAAATCTCCCAAGCCCACCCAATATGACTACATCGTCCACGATGTGTTTACTGGCGGCGCAGAACCAATCGAGCTCTTCTCCATTGAGTTCCTCGAGGGTCTTAACTCTCTCCTTAAGCAAGACGGTATTATCGCAATGGTACGTTCATACTGAATTACCTCGCCAGCCTCACACTAACCCTGGACAGAACTACGCTGGTGACCTCTCTCTTTACCCGGCCGCTCTCACTGTCCGTACCATCCAAGCAGTGTTCCCGTCTTGCCGGTTCTTCCGTGAAGATTCAGGCGAAGAGGGCAATGCAGATTTCACGAACATGGTCGTTTTCTGTAAGAAGGATTCTGCTACTCCTCTGCGTTTCAGGGATGCTGTCCCTGCCGACTTCCTAGACAGCAAGTTCCGTGAAACATACCTCGTGCCCAAGCATGAGATTGATCCGGCTATCTTCACCACCGTTACCGGTGGACAACCTGTCCTGAGGGCCAAGGACACCGGTAGGCTATATAGGTGGCAGGACCAGGGTGCTCTGGAGCACTGGGGTATCATGAGGAAAGTTCTGCCAGATGCTGTGTGGGAGAATTGGTAGGATTTATTCATTATATCATATATAGCTTTACTGTATAGTGTCAACTGCCCGGCGTGGGCTCGTTCTGCCTTCTCATGGCTTTTTGAATAGGATAATTGAAATGCTATTTGTTTTGTTTCACGGCTAGATTATCGAGACTCAAATCGCACAACATGGGTAGATGTATGCACGCCGATTCAAGTGCCCACTCCTTGGTAGTTGAGCAGGCAGGGGCCGAGTTCTAACCAGGAATAACGAACGAGAAAAAAAACAATATCATCGGGAAGTATAAATAAAATGCAAAAAGATATGGAGATGCGGGGAATTGAACCCCGGACCTTTCACATGCTAAGCGAACATTATACCACTAAACCACATCCCCAATTGGTTGGAATACAGGACCATTATAATGCTTTACTAGTGTAAGATGAGCACTGACCACGCTATGCCTTATGTAGCTTAGAGCCGCCGCTTTATCCTAAGTATATCATTCAGTATGAGTAGGATTACGAATAGATGTATTACGGTACATGCCAAATAACTCCGGGAATCCTCGAAGAGAAAAACCATCTGGCGCACTAGAAGTGTCTCAACCAGTTTGGCCAGGTTTAAGATAAGAAGAACCGACATCCACGGCTTTCGTTGGCAGATCTGATCCACTATCTTGGCTTCCAGATACGTGGGATCGCCGGTTCCTTGGGTTAGTTTGTTTGATTCCATGGTGCTGTATGATAAATTCCTCGTCTGTGGATTCTAGAAGTAGCATGTGCGTTGGGCCTTTCTACATTCGGGTATTGATAGCGGACATATTCATCCGTGCTATATGCTGTATTGGAAGGAGACCAATCATGCAGTAAGGTGGAAGTAACGCTTTGCAGTGCATCCGTTCTGGTCGATACAGGCTGTGATATGTTTATTTTGTATGCATTCAGTCGTCAGTCTCCCTTGCTCTCCGTAGCTCTGTTGACTCGACCTCTTGTGTTGGGGTCGGGTTAGGGTTGAGGATGGAGGCTATCTGTGGGTTGGCAATCGCGGCCCTCTTTGCTGAATACATCTTGGGATCGTTTACAGTTTGAGTATGGGTGGTATATGGTGGCCCTTTGGCGCTAGGGCGCTAGGACGATGTATATATTCAGTTGTGTGGTTCAGGTGGCGATGTAGTTGTTGAGGATTTTGGCTATATATATCCAGAGACAAATGTAGATGCTATGTAGATACATATACTGAATTGATGCGCAACCAACAACCACACAAGGGACAGTTAGCAGTAGGTTCATGCCGTACTATTGACTAAGGATGAGTTATATACTGATATATCTCATATATGCAACAAGAGAAACGACTATCAGCCACAAAGATATGACCGGCTTCAAGGCCAATGACTATGGATTCTGAGCATGAAAATAAGTATTTGCCTATGTAGCCTTTGTAAGAACCATCCTACATCGAATTGGGGATGTGGTTTAGTGGTATAATGTTCGCTTAGCATGTGAAAGGTCCGGGGTTCAATTCCCCGCATCTCCATCTTTTTTGCCCTTCATACTTTCGTTCCTTTTTTATACAGTTTAGACATCTATGATGTCCCCCGAAGTTCCAGCACTGTTCAGTGTGGCCCTGGGTCCAGCTGCCTAAATCGTAGAAGGTCCGTCCGGACTACAAACTTCCAATGACAGGGCCCATACCGCCCATCTACAACTATACTCGATTCACTACCTAGAACAACTAATATACCAAGGACCAGACAATTGGTGCTTTTGGTATATCTTTAGTACTGGAGACAGTTGTTTGCAGAGAAGATATGTTTGGATCCAAAATATGAATACCGACATGGGCTTGCGCCTGCGTATACATCGAGATGTGATATCTGCTTGCCTTGGATGCCGCGTTAAGTGATCTATAGGGAGGAGGTTGGGTAGTAGGCTTAGGGTGCATTTGCAGGTCCAAGCAGGGCAGTGTGGTAGCCTAGTTGCTAGATTTGGGAAGTGTCACTATTAAATGTACATGATATTTGAATGATATGCGTATGTATATAGGTATCAAAGGGTATAATATACACAAGTCGCCCAAAGCAAGAGACTTCCGATAAAAAATAAGACGTAGAAGGTAGCAGATCACTCAACTGAATGGAGGCGGATCTCCTCATCTGGAATGTCATCCGATGGGACGTTTTTGTAAGGCTGTGTTCTCCGACGGCGGATTAAGAGATAGATACTGGCCGCGATACCACTTACTATACCGCAAAGTACGATGAGGACGAAAATACCACTGACGTTTCGAACGAGATCGTACGTTTCTTGCGCCAGCTGGGCAATCTGCTTCACATCTGCATCATCCGCGTGCGGGAATTGTAAGTTGTTGTTTTTGTTTATGTTATCGGCCTCTTCGTCACCAATGGTTTGCCCATTAGCGTTCGATTTGGGGGCCTTGGGGTCATCTGGTTTAAGGGTCTTGAGATCGCCTTTGAACCCAGCCGCGGCCCAGTTATCGGGGATCTTGCTCCTCTGAACCCGAGAAGCACCCAGAACTCGGCCTTCGCGATCAACCGCTTCCGCGGTCACCCAGTCCAGGTATCCGCGGGCGATGAACATCGTCTCAAAATCGGTCTTGGTGGCGTTTCCGACAAGGATAGGGTGACCATTCTTCGCAGCCCGCGCGTAGAAGTTCCACCCAGCAATATCGGTGGCGCCATTCCAACTGACATAGAAAGTCGTCGAGAGATCTGTCTGATCCGTGCCCCACACAGAGGCAACCAGGTCAGGAGGTGCACTGGGGCGGCCTGTGAACTCAAACTTGTATGCCCGATAGGTCGAGTAGCGCGAGGAAGCAAAGTTTGCGGTCAGCAAAGTGTCGCCTTCGGGTGAGAACTCGGAAATATAGCCCCTCTCACTCCATCCAACAAACACGTTATTGTTTGGGAGCAGCTGAGTATTGCCACGGAGTCGGGTGAGGCCGCCATCGGGGCGGTTATAGCGTCGGATAACTTTAGCAGTTTTCGGGGATGTGCTGGTATCTAGCTCGATGAAAAGAGCCGATGAGACATCCTCGTCGTTGCTTAATTCATCAGAGGCATTATTCAGGAGTGAAATCACATGGTGCGTCCCATTAGACTCAATGAATTTTGCATCGTGCTGCTTGGAGAATGTGAAGTCTTGTTCAAAGTCAGTGTACTGCCCGCCCAGCCGCCACATAATATTCCCATCCTTGCCGGAAACCATGTAAATCGTATTGGTAAACCGATAGGAGATAATATAGTCGCCATCGTCGTTCTTGTCGATTGAGTTCAGGTGGACATAGTCCCATCCTGGTGGCCCCACGGGAGGGGTCTCCTGGTTGACAGTGACCGATTCACTCAGGGCAACTTTGTCGACGCCATCCCAAACATAATTGATCTTTTCCGAGCTCAAATCTATTTGGACAAATCCGCCTGACAAGACATACGTATGTTCACCAGGACGGTCTTGCGTGTCCAGGGCGATTTCATGTTCTCGATACGTGATGGCCATGGCCGTTTTGCCATCGTCGAGGATATTGAACTCGTGTATATCAAAGGCACCGTACTCCTCTGGCATAGGAACTTTCTTTTGGATGTCATAGGCATTGTCTAGTACGACGCCATATCCATTATCCGAGTGATCGTAGGCGATTTGCCAGACCAACGAGAGGTGTGGTTTGTCACCAATGCTATTGACTACCTTGAAATCGAAGACGTTGCGGTTATCAAACATGGGCGAGCCAGCCCAGATGAGCATCTATTGCGCATGGGAATCGGTTAGTCGTGGTTTCTGGGAGGATTGCGGGGTGTGGGACGAAGGGACTTCGCAAGTGAGACATACCCCATCGGCATCATAGATATAGGGTCCGATCTGGTATGGCTTGTATTTTTGTGACGGTGGTTCTGGGGCGATGTTTCCATACGGCGCAACGAACCAGTAGCCCGGGCTGACGCGATCGCGATCTTTGTAATACACTTCATATTTTAACGCCCTGACACCCGGGAGCTAGACGGGGGTTCCCTTTGTTTTAGCACTGTTGCTGGCATTGTAGATAATTTAAGCATACCGTCACAAAGGACATTAAGTCGTCATCGGCGCTAGATTGTGCAAATGTCGTAAGCACCAATTGGAGCAGTGCAACAATGAGGAAAATCATTCTTTCATGGGTAGGGAACTAGACAGATTATAGAGAGGGAGATCTGGCCTGTAGGAAAAGACAAAAAAGAAAGCAGCATGAAGTAGGAAAGAATGGATTACAACCCGGTAAAATCAAAAAAAAGAGCGTGAAGGTGAAAAAATCAAGATTAGCTGCTTCATGAATTGTTGGTGACAAGCAGGGAGTCCAGCACCCCAGGCTCTCTCTATGTACAGGGGAGGGTGGGAAATAAGTTGGTCAAGTGGGCAAGGATTACGTTCAACTGGGGAGGACTTAGTATCAATCTAGTGGACGTTTGCCCCCATGAACGGTGCAATAAAACGGCACGGGACCCCGCCTGGCACTCCGTTTCAAATCCCTGTTGGTCATAGTCCATCGCGTCGTGAGGAAGCGCCGCAGCCCTGCGAGCTGTGAGTTGTTAAGCTGGAACGCTTGGTGGGTCGGTGGCTTCTCGGCATTGGCCTGGTATACGTAAAGATTGTCCATCCACCCGGATATCGGAGTAAAATCCACCGTGTTGTGTTTCAAGTCCCGCGGTCTTATTCTTCCCCTGTGGTCTTGGGACTCTTGGAGACGTGTACCTGCAGATCGAACAAGTTGCTGCGTTAGAAAGTTTGGTCTGTCGGCGTTTTACTGGAGGAACTATAAGTAAAACCTATGTTCTCCGAGGGTTGAAACCGCTAGGAACTCCACGGCGATCATTGTTTCTCATGTACTTTGTGGAGTTGTTCTAAACCACGCAAAGACTGCTTTGATTTCATCTTCAGGCTCTTATAAGATAAACACGACAATACAAGGGCTATGCCCCTGACACCTTGTAGTATCTTGAGTATGAGCGGTATGTTGCTACTTGATATTGGAACCAAACCACGTGGTTGCAGGTTCACTTCGACCGTTAAGCCGGACCCATTTTTTACAGTACTGTACAACCTGACACATGATGCCTTATCAGGCAGCATACAATCATGTGACTGCTAACTGCACTATTTCCTATGATTACCAACATTCAAGTTGAGTAAATTGTATACATATTACATTACCGCTTCATTTGTTAAATATCTTGTGGCTCTTCCGTAAAATAAGTACCTATTAAGTACTTCTTAATACAAGAAATTGGAATACAGCCCTACCAGATTGAGTTTATATAGTCAGATGACCCGTTCTGCTTTTTGGATTAGCTCAACCCCTGAAATGTCAGACCTGAGTTTTTGAAGTTGGTCGTGACTCATTTAACATTTAGAGCAGCTATCTTTCAATCAATTGGGGATGTGGTTTAGTGGTATAATGTTCGCTTAGCATGTGAAAGGTCCGGGGTTCAATTCCCCGCATCTCCATCTTTTTTGCCTATGTCTCTTTACCTGTCAGTGACAAGATACCTATAGACTTTTATAGTGATTGGATCTGACTTTGTTTTTTTTTTTTTTAGCCTTCGCCTTAATTTCAAGTACATACAATGTGGAGAGCGACTATCGTACATAGGGAGGCTAAATGCTTGAAATACAGAGTAGGTCTGTGTCTATTAGGTGCTGGGGCTTTTCCAAGACATAAAAACAATCTCGCAGACTCGATAAACTCAGCATGCTACAATGGCATTGATGCAGGGATCATCCCAGCTGCTACTACAACCATCGATTGTCATTGACGCTGCAGATTTTAAATGTATAATGCCGATACATGATCGTTATATTCTACACCTAACCCGGGCAAAGATTGGAACAGTCCGTTTGGTCAAGAAGATCGAGTAATTCCCATTATGGGCGTGTAGTTGCAGAGGATATATCGTCCAATTGAAATACAGATAGTCCACAGGGGACCAAGAGAAATAGTCTTATGGGGAATCCGCCGCCGTCTCTCCGACTCCTAACCCAGCCTAAAGCCATTCCGGTATCAAAAAACAGTGACAATGAGTGTCGCTAAGCCGATATCCTCGATGTCGGGAGTATGTACGGTGTGCGAGGGTAAATAAAAGTACAATCCAAAAAACACCAGTGGAAAGGCAGGAGATTATGCCGACGGACTCCCGCGAGGCTACCGCCAGGCTTCTTGACCAAGCCTGCAAAGAAGTTTGCCAGTGCTTGATTGTGCGATTTCTCGCCAGAGGGTGCCGAAAGAGTATCCTTTCTCTGGGATCGATTGGCTTCCCTCTCCTATATTAATTAGATGGTCAGCGACACGGCTTCCAACAAGACAAGCGGCCGCTGGAGTCGTCACTCACCTTAAGTTTCCTTAGCATATCATCAGCATCCACTTGAATTCCTCCCATATTGAATTGGACAGGCCCGATGTGCTCATTTACTCGGCCATTATCATCTAGCGGTGACATCTCAAGCTGGGGCACTGGTTTAGCTGTGCGATCCTTCTCATCTTCAAGTTTTAACTGTTCTAGAACCTCCAACTGCTTCCCGAGGAAGCTTTGCATGTCGAATGTGTCGACCTCAACCTTGTTTTTGCTATGTTGACTGCCAGGATGCGTCATGGATGCGTCTAGTTTGGGGTCTTTGATCGTCTGTTCGAAGATAGCCACGGCGCTTGTTCCATCATCCAGGCCGGCTACATCTTCGCCTTGAGACGACTTATCACCATCCACGGGCGAACCAGAGAGCGGTTCTGGCGGATCCTGAATTTCAATCGACCATGCTGTTGAGACTCCTTCCATATCAAATCCTTCCCTGATAATTCGAATCTTTCCCCACGAGTCCCAGTTTGAAGGTACTAGGATCTTATCGCGATCAATCACGTTGTGCTTGAGGGACTGTCTCTTCAGGAGCGAATGTATACCGAGCGACGAATGTAACAAGCCCTGCAGCGAGTTGGCCAGAAAAGGTGTCGTATAGATAAGTGATGCGCCATCTGCTAGTAATCAGAGAGCCGCTCTAGACCATAGGAGGCACGCAAGGCCCACAAAGAAACTCACGTTTAAGAAGAATTGTTCTCATGAACTGGAGGATGAAATCGAATTGCTCCTCGTGCCAGCCATGGTCCTTCTCCAATTTCTCGATCTTATCGGCCTGCAACATTTGATTAATAAATGATCTCCTCAAATGATGCTGTTTCGCATGTATGGTGTTCCGGGCACTACATACTCCCTGACAGACCACACACATAGGAATTCCTAGCCCCTCATCCCATTCGCCGGGCCCCAAAGGTATCGTCACCGGCCCCCCCGAGCTGGTCAATCCTTGTGCCGCTGTTGAACCGGGGTCTATTCCCCTCTTTCGATCTCTCCACTCTGTCATAGTTTCTTCCATTACAATTTTTGTCTCATCATCTAGAGAAATGAGCACGTGTCGCAAAAGACGGACCCATTCCCTTAGCCGCCGGACCCATGTCCAAGGGTCCGACCAGTCTAGTAGGATCACGACCAGCGTCTCCGGGACAGATTGGGCGGTCAAAAGCGGTTTGAGGAGGGGCGCAAAAGATAGGGAGGGTTCGGAAAGGAGATAGGCAGAGACACGCGCCAAAGTATCTTTTAAACTACATATTAGCCCGATTCAAACGCACGAATGCCCTTGAAGATGTGTAGGTATGGCCGTATTTACCTTCTTGGTCAGCATCTAGAACATCTTGGTATGTGTATCCTAAAGCGAACTGATTGGCAACCGGGGGTACCCTTCCCTTCCGCCTGTCGTTTGATAAGCTGGGATCTGATGTGTCCGCCGACAATGTGTCTAAAAACTCTCTTTGACTCTCGGGAGTACCTCCTGGAAAGCAGAATATATCTGATTAGCGACATACAGGGCCATTTTGTACCAGTCGGGGAAGTCGAGGCTGTATACCTAGGATGAGAAGATTCTTTTCCGGCAAGCGCTTTCCGTTGGCGACGCTATCTAACATAGAAGACCAGATATTCTTCTTCGGGCCATCCTTGCTCGAGGGCCGACTGTTGTTTCCCGACCCGAGCTTGGGCCCGGGATTATGACTTGAGGTGAACATTGTCTGTCCAGTTTCGACTGTATTTAGCGGGCGCGGACCATCCCAAGCGGTCGCCAGACAGTCCTGTCAATATTACGACGAATTTAACGCGTGGACCGCGAACTGTCGAGGTCGGTGAAATAATGGAACAGCGGTCGGAACAGTGTCAGGGGATATGGATCTGGAGTCGGTATACTCTATGAGCTGTTCAGACAGGATCGTAGACAAGATCTTTTCCCGTTAAGGGAGGTCTTCAATATCTCCAGTAGCCGTCTATGAGGATGTTGAAATTTCCAAGGGTGTCGCGAGGAAGAGTTGTTCCGTAGAGGGGGAAATTACAAGTTATTTCGTTGTAAACAATAGTTGCAAGTCTCGCCGTTCTTGCGGGTGGGACCTCCCGCGGAGGCCGCCCGTGATTGATCTCTTTGCAGCTTAGTCCCGTTCTCCGAGCCGTAGTAGCTATCTATCTTTTGCGCCAAAAAGATCTACCCCAGCACGTTCAGCTGGATACAGATCAACTATCCTTCCGAAAGCGTGTTATACGGTTATCTCACTTATTCACTCGGAAGTCGTATTGTAATAATGAACGCTATCCGTCAGATCCAGGCACTCAATAAGCGCGAACTTGAAAATGCAATGTGCGTGGTACTTTTGCTTGAATGGAATCCGTTCCCCCCCAAAGGATTTCCAGCTAACACTCGTTGACTGATGCAGCCCACCTGAAGCGTCCTGGCACGCCGATTACCGAGACACAGCATACATCTACATTGGTGGTCTGCCGTTCGACCTCTCCGAGGGTGACATCGTGACAATCTTCTCGCAGTATGGCGAACCAGTCCACGTGAACCTTGTGCGCGATAAAGAAACTGGGAAGAGCCGAGGATTTGCATTTCTAAAATATGAAGACCAGCGCAGTACAGACCTTGCCGTTGATAACTTAGGTGGATCTACAGTTCTGGGAAGAGTGTTGCGTGTGGACCACGTGAGATATAAGAGAAGAGATGATGAAGAGGAGGGGGATAATGTCGCAAAACTGATGGGCGACGCAGTCGCTAAGAGTGCAGGTGATGGAGATACAGATGATGAGAGGCGCAGGCGGAGAAAGAGAAGAACTGGCGAAGATGAGCAGGGAAGACGACCTCTACTGAAGGAAGAGAAGGAGCTTGAGGAATTAATGATAAACCACGATGAAGAGGACCCGATGAAGGAGTATCTCATACAGGAGAAGAAGGAGGAAGTCGCGCGAGCGTTAGAGAAGCTTAGCCGAGAAAAACCATCCCGCAGACGAGAATCTAGTAGGGAGAGGTCGAGTCGCCATCATCGTCACCGCCACCATCGTCGCCGATATGATGAGGACCGCTCTCGTTCTCGAGAAAGGAGTACTCGGCATCGACGGTCACGCTCAAGAGAAGAGCGATCCTATAGGAACAGATCGCCACCAAGGAAGGAGAGAACCTACAGAGATAGGACACCGGTAGGATCACGATCGCCTCAACCACAGCGGAATCGAGATAGGGAGGACCGACACAGATAAATCTCTAATATGTGGTAATGATTTATATGAAAGGGTAACAGACTTGGTCATAGTCACTACATGGTCACTGGGGCGCACTTGATGAGCCCGCCAGCTCGCCAGATGCTCATCATCTTAACGATGAAAGAATGCACGGATCAGCCGAAGCGTGGGATAAAAACCACCAATTGAAGTAGACACTCTGACGTTCAATATCTGCCATATGCAGAAAAAGAGCCTGTCAGGTCTCATGCTGCGACGTCGACATCAAGCATTTGCCAGACAAATGGTTGTTTGCTTGTAGCAGGAATGAGTACCATTGCCCCATAAAGATGCGTATAATTAGTACTCTTAATGCTAGACCTCTTTCCCGCAGAATGTTGCGGAGAACCCTACCTCAGCCGCCTCCTAAGTATCTTTTCCAGCCTTCCCTCATACAGTAGCGCTTTCCATCGCCGCCTTCACGAAGGACGAACTTCTCCCAGCGTCCATCCCTGCCTGATCCTAGAACGAGAATTGTTTGGTCGTCGGGCCATCCTACCACACCTTTAAGAGGTCTTCCAAATGAGGTCCCAAGTGGTACATAATGAGAACCTGGTGCCGATTCGTCACCAATCTCGAAAGGAGCACTTGCAAAAGAGTAAACATCAGAGAAAACCCTGGGAAGCAGGGGGATTTTCCCTAGGATGCCCCATTTCTGGTTCGTTCCTTCTTCCGATGGTTGGGATGCTAGTGGATTACGATGCGAATGGTTTAGTGGGTGAGGAAGATCAAAGACATGTAATGTGGACTTGTCCGATGTTACGGCCAATAAATTGTTCGAAGGCGAAATGGCGAGAGAGAATATCACTGCTTGATCGACCCCCCGCCGTAGTTCAGCTATTTTTGAGCAATTGCTGGTGGAGAATACCCGTACCAGAGTCCCCTACTGTAGTCAGTAATAGATCCAGTTTAGAGTAGAGGGGTTCGTGGATGATACCATTTCACTCGCTGTTGCCAGCACCTCTCCATCCGGGCTCAGCGCCATAGCACGTAATGGTGAGCTGTGCGCAGGTATGATGCTGACATTCCCTGTTTCAAGCTCAACTAATTGAACTTGCCCGGGAGATCGCCCGGGGAAAGCAAGCAGCTTCTGCCCCAAGCAGGCTAGGCCCATCGGATTATCTGTTGTTTCAAAGACAGACAGCTTTTGCGGGGGGGTTGAGAATGCGAAGATGTGGATGCTGTTCAGTAAAGCGACGACAATTCGTGACTTTGACAAACGGACTCCTAGTACAGAGGTGCGGAATTCTAGAGTAATGACCGCTTTCTGTTTCGCATCATCCCAGATAGCCAGCTATGGATATACGCCATGAGTACACCAAAACTGAATGTCGACGTGCTAGATTCGTGGTAGTGTACCTACCTTGTTTTGGGGAAACTTAGGCTGCCTTCCCCCACCGACGATGGCTAAGTAGTTTGTCTGTCCTAGCATTACCGCGACGCCGATGCCTGCATTAAAATCTACAGGGTGTATGAAGTTAGTGGCGTGGAAGGGACTACACGGACCGGACTCGGTATAGAGACCAACGGAGCTTGCATACCTCTTGATACTTTCAGCTCACAAGGGTCGGCATTAAAGACTACAACAGGTTATTCTCTTCTCAGCCTGGTTATTCCCACAAAGTAATCCTGACACGTAGTTAGAAGACCTACCACAAAATCCCGAATCCAGGCCAACAGCAAAACAGCTGTTGTCATTATTAAAGGTCGCGGAAAGGGAGAAGGGCCCCACGGATTCATCAATAACTTGACGGGTATTCATAATGCTATGTTGAACGAAGGGTTATCGAACCGGGAGACTGAATCCGATGTTACCACGGAAAGTATCCAAGTAGATGTTGAGTGCATTCAGGTTGCTTTATCGCCTCTAAATAGCAGCGGTCACCAACTGAATTATTAACTAGGAACGTTGATGCTTTAACTAGTAGTTGAGGAAGGCATTCGCTGGCTTCGGCAAGATGAGTTGGTCCCCGGATTAGGTATGGGGGAAGAGTTAGGTTAGGTCGTCGATGGCCAGGTCTAGGTTCACGTTACTAAAAGAGTGACTTGTTCCCACCACCACGAGTTCAAATCCCGCCCTGATCGTTTTCTTTTCCTCGCTCCGATTCTTTGCTTCAATCTTCCTGCGTCTCAGACCGAACCCTCCACAGACCATGACCGTGCCTCACTGCATGAATGGGACGTTGCCTCTTCTGGCTAAGATTGATTTTTAGGTTACATCCTAACTTATCATGGTAATGCCTGGGCTACTGTTCTCTGCCTATATTTGAACGTCATCTCCGAAGATGTCTGTACGTACATCAGCACTTTCCTTGAGGACTGTATGTTCAACTACAGCGTGGGAAGGACTAGGTGGTTCCTACTTGGTTAGCAGTCGTGCTATGGACGCGGTACATAGCTAGGGCTCTTGACCGATATGGCTATTTCTTGGATTACCACAGGCACGCCTGCTAGCCACTCAGGCTGATGAACATCAGTTCTCATGCTCCTAGTAGAGCCATGCAGTGCCAACCTCAATCACTCGCACCCTCCACGAGAGATCGAATAAGCTAAAAATTACTGTTGCCCTAATGGAAAAAGACCTGAGATACTCTGTAAATATCAACGAAAATACAAGAATGACGGTAGTAGCTAGCGCCACCGAGATCATTCTCTAGTATCACCTAGAGTATGAAAAGGATGCTTATTTGTTTTTACAGATCAATGGATCGTGTTTGAAATCCATATACAAGCATCCGGCCTAAGGTGGTTAACGGCCATTGTACTGTGTATTGTACGATGCGTTTTCAGTACCATTTGGGCCCGCAGCGACCCACGGCGTCTTCCATTGGATGTCCCGAACCCCTGAAAGGGCCATGGACTGGGGAAGAAATGGTCGGGTCAAGCAAATAAGGTATGATTTCAACCAGGCACAGGGGCGATTTTGAAAAGGGAAAAAAAAGAAACAAGATACTTGAGCATGAGATGGGTCCTGACCCCATGCGAAGTTTAGCAAGCTACTAGGTATCCCCATCCATCACAATTGCAATTCTCAATCGAGAGCAATAATTGATGATCCTCATGTCCATATCGGACAGGTAAATTATTGGGTGAACTTGGAGTAGTCAGTACCAGACTTATCTGTCAATGGTACCTGACAATACAGTACCAGTCCTCTTCTTGAGTGAGGTCCAACCTGGAGAAGCAAACGGTAGATGTGATTGGCCTAGAGGATCTTACAAAAGGAAAGGGGGGAAACGCTCGCATCAGCGGTTTACGTATCTGTGATACCGTGTATGCAAGAATACACGGTACCATACAGAGAGCAGCCTGAGTGCCTTACTGTACCGGGAGCTAAACTAAACAAACTAAGGGAGACCAACTTTCCCCCTAATGGGCGAAGTAAGGTAACGTCTCTCTTCCTCACACTCCAACTTGTCTGCTGCTCATTCGACCTCAGGAGAGCAGCAATTTATCCCATCTCCCATTCACCTTCTTCTCCCGGTCCTTTCCTTAGCCAAAACCACTTTTTGTGCTTAGCCGCTCGCTTTCTCTTCCTTCAACTTTCTCCTCCTCTTCTTTCTTGTTTCCCCCCCTTTTCTCCCCACGTTCTCTCCTTATTTAGCCCACCATGTCGTCGGCTTTCAACGCGGTATGTTACTTGCTTCCCCTTTCCACACTCGCTGCTTAAACAGGTCAACCTTCTACCCCCTCTTGACCTCCACCCAACGTACAATTATCCCTGAATCGGTTCCTCGCTCTTGACACCCCTACCCAATCTACTTCCCATGAGTTACTGATCATGAGTTCAATGCCCTATAAACAGATCAAGCTCCGTCGCAAGAAGAATGTCAAGAAGGGTATCCAGTTCTGTTTGATGGTCTGCGGTGCCAGCGGAACTGGTGCGTATTAGGAATGCCCCATACTCTGCTCTCCTGTGTGGGAATTGACCAATCGCTATCCTGACAGGCCGTACTACCTTCGTCAACACCCTCTGTGGCAAGCAAGTTTTGGAGGGCAAGGATGCCGACGATGCTGCCAATGCTCATGTTGAGGAGGGTGTCCGCATCAAGCCGGTCACAGTCGGTAAGTCGATGTTCGAATCGGCATTGAAAAGGACATGCTAATTGGGCGGCCCGAAGAGCTTGAATTGGATGATGAAGGCACCCGAATCTCTCTCACTATCGTCGACACCCCCGGCTTCGGTGACCAGATTGATAATGAAGCAAGGCATGTGAACGCCGCTAGTGCTAGGTTCGCCGCTCGCAAAACTGACCGTTTTACAGCTTTGGTGAGATTGTTGGATACCTTGAGCGCCAGTACGATGATATCCTTGCCGAAGAATCACGAATCAAGCGAAACCCCCGCTTCAGGGACAACCGTGTCCACGTCCTTTTGTACTTCATCACACCGACTGGCCATGGCCTCCGTGAGCTGGATATCGAATTGATGAAGCGTCTTTCGCCTCGTGTCAACGTCATCCCCGTCATCGGAAAGGCCGACTCCCTCACTCCTGCCGAATTGGCCGAGTCCAAGAAGCTGATCATGGAGGATATCGAGCACTACCGCATCCCTGTCTATAACTTCCCTTACGATATCGAGGAGGATGATGAGGACACTGTGGAGGAGAACGCCGAACTACGTGGACTTATGCCATTTGCCATCGTTGGCTCTGACGACTTCGTGGAAATCGATGGCCGGAAAGTACGGGCCAGGCAATATCCTTGGGGTGTTGTTGAGGTTGAAAACCCTCGCCACTCTGATTTCTTGGCCATCCGAAGTGCTCTTCTTCACAGCCACCTTGCGGATCTGAAGGAGATCACCCATGATTTCCTTTACGAAAACTACCGTACCGAGAAGCTCAGCAAGAGCGTTGACGGTGTCTCTTCGTACGTTATCCATCGCTATCCTTGTGCTTATGTTGCAGGATACTGACCCCTCTAGCAGTGCCCAAGATTCATCAATGAACCCAGAAGACCTAGCATCCCAGTCCGTTCGCCTGAAGGAAGAACAACTCCGTCGTGAGGAGGAGAAACTCCGCGAGATCGAACTCCGGGTGCAGCGTGAAATTGCTGAAAAGCGCCAGGAATTGTTGGCTCGTGAAAGCCAGCTGAGGGAGATCGAGGCTCGTATGGCGCGCGAGTCTAGCAGCCAGGACGTCGCCAATGGTGATGCTTAATTCAAACTTGTCAAAGACTAGTCTTACGTTGCGCGTTTGGCACCGACCGTGTCGACGTAATGGAATTTATGGCGCGGCGGTTGTACTCAATGGGGTTAATATTGATTTTCTTATTCACGTTAATAGCTTCGTTTGAGAGGGAGGGAAGGGAAAATGCAACGCTCCGTTAATTGCGATGGCTGGCGCCATTCTTCCCTTTCCTACAAAGAGGGATTCGGACAAGAGGCGATGAAAACTTTGCTGCAGCTCCCCACCTACTTTTCCGGCTCTCATTGATTTCTTCTATGCCCTCTTCAATTCGGACGGGGCCTTGTCTCGTTTCGCAGCCCGTGTTTGTGATGCTCGGGGTCAAAGATAGCATCTTTTAATCGTTGACAGTTGTCACTGGAACACCTGCATAACTTCCTTTCCTTTTGCCATCTTATATATTTCTTTTTCTTTTTTTTTATCTCTTACCCCCCCTTGTTTCTTTTTGAACTCTTATCATCAATGACACCTGTCCCAATCTCAGCAGCGCAGCAAGATTCCCTCTTTTGTCATTTTATCATTTGTGTTGTGGCTTACGTCTTGTCTCTTATTATTCTATGTCTCCTAGTTGAATAGTAGTGCATGAGGAAGAAAAGTACCTTACAGCTCGTATGGCTGGCGTAAGTCGCATACATTGATGCAAGGTAAGAATGCCAAGGGTCGATGATGGTCTGGACCATACACCAGCTATGTAACAAAGAGACTTGATAGATTTCAATGTTTTTGATCATTGCCCCCTCCAGTTCGAGTAGCCACAGAGCTGATTACATTTCTATGGCCGCCAAGCTCTTCCTGGAGAAAGGGAGAGAAGAAGAAAAGATGGTAAAGAAGGGGAACAAAGGCAAAGAAAGAGAGAGCCAAGAAAAGGTTCGATGTTAACTAGGTCAGCACCAGCTTTCCTCTCCATTGTAGTTTTGCTATGGGTAACTTGAAAGGTATGAAGACAACATACACCAGGTTGACATGACCTGGGGAAAGAAACTATACGTGGAATGCAAACAACACGGGCGAAAAAGAAACGATGAAAGAAAACACAATGGACGTACAACTAACATTAACAATAGACATGTGGTATTTGCGCTTCATTGTACACAGTGGAAAATAGGCAAATGATGATAGATATAAAGGCTGACTTGATACAGATCAAATCAATAACATAGAGGTATTAGAAAGGGAAAAAGGAGAAGATGCGAGAAAAAGCTCATACAGAAGAGCGAAATGCCTAACGAAGCGACATCGAATGCCTTTCAGAATGGCAAAAGACCGGTCTAAGAGCGATCAAAATAAACTTGAAAGAACAAATGCTATCTCTCATTTCGTCCATCTCTGTTCAACTAATGCTGCGGCTTGTTCCAGAAATCCAAACTGGCTACTACGTCTTCGCCTGCTTCGTCTTCGTAGGCGTACAGTATCTAGAGATATATTAGTATAACTACATCGGTAGGAGTTACTCTTGTTCGACGTACCTCTCTTGTAGAGGAATGCAGCATGCGAATGTTCTTCCCAGTCATAATGTGGATCAGCTCGCTCGTGTCAACGTGTCTGATTTCGATGAAATTCGGTTCAAAGGCGAGGATATAGGGAAGTGAGAGTGCGAAGGCATTAGGGTTGCCCTCCCATGAAATCTTCCAGTCCGGACGAGCACGCCAGCCATTGCGATTGACAAAGAATGAGAAATCACTATAGTTGAGAAGGAATTCGCCAGACATTCGTTCAATATGAATGGGCTTAACGTTTTCTTTGCGTGCCACAAAGTCTAACGAAGTATCGGCTTGATCAAGCAGAGACTGTGTCTCGGTCGTCTCGAGGCTAACTACCTCAAAACCACGAGCACAGCCAACGCAAAGCGTCGAACGGAGAAAATGAATCGAAGAGGATTCGGCGGGGATATAATATTCCTAGGAGTGTGGTCAGTATGAAATCAGGTATACTGCGCTGATTGCAAGGAGTATACGGACCTTGAAAGGTTTCAGGGTATCTTGACCACTATGGAACATCTTACTGACAGCCGACTTTTTCTTTCCCTTTGCCAGGTTGTCCATGGGCTCGTATACCTTGATTGTACTTGACAGAGCAGAGGTCTTGACAGAGCAGACCAGATGGCGACCAAGTCCAATACCGGCTTTGAAGAAATTTGCATGACCTTGAATCTTCTTGGGCCTTTTCGCTACTGTGTTCTGGCCCTCTCCTATTTCAAGCGCTTCCATCGGATAAGAGGACAAGGTTTTGTTCGCCAAGACTAAGAGTAGTTGATACTCTTCCAGAGTGTCTATTTGAGTTACCTGGCTGACGTCCAAGACTCGCCTTGGCTTCGCAGACTTATCCTTTGGCCAACGATCCGAGAGATAAATGCCACTATCTGTACCGTACACCAATTTTCTACCACCATCGATGGGGACAAGGCAATTTACCCGGTTGACTGCCGTGAAGAAACTCTCACAGAGCACGGTCTTGTTATAGAAGTTGCTGTTCCGCTCCCTCAACTTTCTTTGCTGTTCCTCCACCAGTTCAATGAATTTCCGTCTTTGCAATGGGGATGTGGCATAGAGAGTTTGTTCGTAACCGCCTTTGCCAAGATGTCTGAAGGTGATAGGAAGTCCATCTTTCGTGTTTGGCGGATTCGCGGCTGTTTTATTCGGGAGTAGACTAGATGATGGTCTTTTGGCGATTCCCGCCCTGGGTATAACCTCATCCATCTGCGCAATGACGAGGAGTTCCAGAGGAATTGGTTTCCGATAAACTCGATACTCCTCACGCTTGTTCACCACCTTGATTCTCACCAACAAAACAGCATGGTCAAAAAGATATGCAGTGACCTCGGAGGTGTCAGTCGGTGTCTTTCGGAAAGCCATTTTTGTCAGCATCTGACGGTTCTCCTCCTTAAGTTTCAAGTCGACATAGTCGCCAGGATTGAACTTTAGAGCTCCGTTAAGCTGAACGAGGTTAAAATGGTTCTCAGCTCTTCCGCTCTCGGTGTTGACACGGGACAAGAAATCCTTGATGATCTTGATAGCTTTGGGAATATCTTCTTTGTCAGGATTGTCATCCGCTGTGTTTTTCACAACTTGTTCAAGGAGTAGTGGATATCTTGCGAGACGGGTGGTGGGTTTGGTCAAGTATCCATTCAGTTCTAGCTTTCGTGACTCCTTTAGACGCTCAGTCTCTTCCACAAACCTTGCAAAGGCTGGATTAGACGCCTTCTCTTTCTCGAACTCGTACTTTCCGTAGAGCTGATTCGCACCGTATTTGATAAACGGGTCAAACCGTGGAACATGCTGAAGGAATATATCGCCAACTGTTTTCACTACCTGGCTTTCCTTTTGTCTGGCATTGAGAGCTTCAGCCAAGCCACTGTTAACTTTCAAAACCTCCAAGCAGTTTCCAAATACTGTACGAATGAACCTTTCGCGGCCGTGTTCTGGAATGGGTGAGACATTTGTGTTGCCAGCACCGCGCAAAGGCCTCATCCAAAAATCTCGCAGGTACTCCAAATCCTTGACAAAATCGCGTTCCGTGTACATAATTTCGAAGATGATTTCTTGTCGTTTCTTTTCGCGATCATCGATGCTATCCGAGACCTCCTTTGGAACCATGTTAATCCATAATTTCTGATTGTCATTATCGTCATCGTCTCCATGTAAGCTTCCTTTAGACGCAGACGTCCGCAAACCTGGCTGCGGTTTGAGGTTCAGCCGTGCTTGCTGCTCCAGTCTTCTAGGGCACGCAATTGAGTAGCATAAACTGTCGCGAGTACAGGTCGGGGAGTAACACTCAGTCAGAAGGGTGAAAACTCCGTTGACTTCAGGACTGGGCGCTTCCTCTCCCATACCATCTTTAAATTGGTAGAGCTCACCAGGAGAATCTCGAAGACGATGGTCGTATGTCACATCGTGGAAAAGCTTCTGCGCATCCAGGGCACGCCCTAGAAGAAGAGCTAGGTTTCGATCGTTCGTTTTAATGATGTAGCTAATCAAGTCTACCGCATCTGCGCCAGAAAAGGAGTTTTGATATGAAAGTCCGTTCTTTTGACGCTCGGCAAGTACAATCTTCTCGCGGAAGGCATCGGCAACCCGCGAAAGCAAAGCTGGATAGACCAATGGCACCTTGCTTCTACGGGAGTTGCTCGCCGTAAGAGTTGTCTGACTAGTGGCCTTGGAAGGCGTCTGGCTTTGCATACTCATTGTTCGATCTGTCATTACCGTCGAAGCCATAGACATGGAGCGGGATGTCGTCGAACCATCACTTGGTGGCCGTGGCTTGCCATCAACATTATGGGCGGTGGCTGGGTCCATGTCTGGTCGAGAAAGCGGCGGTTGGCTAGAGCCCGATGGCTGTCTTCGAGCAGGGATCACTCTCCCTGTGCTTGTGGTATGATTGTAGTCCGGGCGATCAGTCGAATATGAAGTTAATGACATAGCGCGCTCGTTTCCATGCCTCTCCGGCACAACTCGTCCTTGTGCGGTCATTGGGGCTGCGGCGTTGTACGGCTGCTGGCGGAAAGCGCTTGCAGATGTATGATTAAAGCTACTAGGTGGTGGTTGATATAGGGGCGGTCCTCCCATTCTTGCCATTGACCTTGATCTGTAAGCATCTGAATTCAGTGCAGGAGGCGGCATTGGCCGGCTGTATCCCTTCGCATCCGGATACTGTGCTCCTGGGCTCGGCCTTGAGTCTAACCGTTGGGGCTGAGGATAAGCGAAGCGTCCAGGGTACGGTCGCGGAGGATTCTGGGAAGATTGAGAAGTCACAGTTGTGGACCCAGGGTACGCTTGATAATATCCATTCGGGGCACCCGCTGGATGTCCATTCGGCACCTGGCGGTTCGGCGGTGGAGGACCTCTCTGCATCTGGGGATGCGGCACGTGTGAGGACATAGTGTGAGCCCTGTCTTGAGAAAATTGAGGAGTTTGCGAAGTCATTGTCTGAGAGCGGCCAGGTGGTGGTGCCCCACCAAAGATCTCAGAAAATGCAGCATCTCGTTGGAATGATGAAGGATGTCCGTAAGGCCGGTAGTTCCGGCCTTGATGGCCCCCAAGATCGGCCATGGTTGATTTCCCCTCTTTACCTCTTTGGCTCTGATTTCGAAATTTATTCGGATAGACTGGAGGAATAATATGACGACTAGCGATTATACCGGAGGGCTGAGAGAATTGGAGCCCTGATGTAACGAAAGGGTATCGGAACCGGTCGTAGAGAACGTGCAGAGCGTCGCGAGATGATCGTTGGGAATCGTGGAGAAAGGAGGAGGGACAAGGGGAGAAGGAAAAAGAAATGTAGGAACGAGAAAGAGATACTCCACAGACGATAATTTATAATCAAATAAAAGACAAGAATAAAATTCAGTAAGAAATCTCCTAAACACAATTTAGCCCCGAGCGTATCATGCCTCAATGGGGAGGCTTCGGTCCTGAGACGACTTCAAAGCCGTGGAGGAAGGCGTTGACAAGACCGCGTGGTGTGTCAACGATGGAAGTGCGCTACTAAGGAGCCTTGAGCGCAACGGCAAGCCAGGGCCCCCTGTAAGTTCATAGCCTTAGCATCCTCCCTCGGGCTGGTTGATCGAGGCGAGATAAATGAGAGTCCGGACTGAGGGTGACAAGAGAAGGGGCCAGACTAGGTAAAAGTTGGGGGAAGAGGGGAGGAGCGGGGGGTGGAGGGTATTTGAGAAGGGGAGTATGTATGGGAAAGTGGTGAAGAATGGTCCGTCCGTGATGGAAAAGCACGGGGGTTGTTGGGTTGAACAGGCACATGTCAGACTTAACCCGGATAGGCCAGGAGTGTGGCTGTCTGCGGCTGGTACGGTGGCCCGCGCGAGCAACTTGGTACGGACAACATCCGCCTTACCAGACCGGTAGTCTTCCAGTTGATGTTCTTCCGAGCTGTAACGACTCTGGTTCTCAACTGAGTGTCTTCTTCGTCGCGTGCATTCGATTGCATTTCTTTTCATTGAGGCTCACTTCATTTCTCGTCTTGCCTCTTTCCCCTCTCTTCTCTCCGGTTCTTTGTCCTTTCATCATCTCCATTCACCATCGGAACAACCCGATCACCATGGTGGTGGACAGCGAGTTGGCGCCCAAGTTCGCCCCCTTCTTCTCCTTTGTAGGTGAAATGACTTGCGGCGCGATCATCCTTGATACCCTGGGATTTTGCTGACTTCTTGTCTGTAGGCAGGGATAGCTGCAGCTGTGAGTACTCCGTGAACGTGCCTCGACACCTGACTGTACGCTAACGGCCTTTCGAAAGATGATCTTCGGATGTATGTCCACACTTGAGCATTGAATACTAGCGATTATACGGCGAGATTGGGATACTTACACATTTCAAGCAATGGGGGCAGCATATGGAACCGCTAAGTCCGGCATTGGTATCTCGGGAGTGGGAACTTTTAGGTCGGATCTCATCATGAAGGCATGAATGACATTTGCTCCCTAAATATCTAGCGATATGGTTGTTCTGTCTTGCTGACCGAAATAGTCGTTGGTTCCGGTCGTTATGTCTGGTATTATCGCGGTGTACGGCCTTGTCATTGCAGTCCTCATCGCACAGGACATGCAACCACCTCCGCTACAAAGGATGAGCTTATATACGTACGTGCAATTTTGCGAATTGCGTCTCAGTCTGGAAGTAGTATGCTAACGGCACACAAAGTGGGTTCATGCACCTTGCATCAGGACTGTCGGTTGGCCTCGCAGGCATGGCTGCCGGATACACTATTGGAATTGTTGGAGATGCGGTAAGCAGTCTTTTCACGGCTATGCGTACGTCTATATACGTCTAACAACTGTCCAAGGGTGTGCGTGCGTACCTGCAGCAATCTCGGGTCTACGTCGGAATGATTCTCATCCTAATTTTCGGCGAAGTTCTTGGTCTCTATGGGTATGTGACTATTGTCATACATGAATATGAATCTGATGCTAACTGTGATAGACTTATCGTGGGCCTGATCCTGAACTCGAAGAGCCACCCTTAAACTGAGTTAAGCATTACATTTTGATATTCCGATATGTTGGCGACTGCACTTGACTGCTTTACCAGCCTCCTTGAACCGCTTTTATACCAAGGGCCCATCCCTTAGGACCATGGGTTTTTTTTTTTTTTTAGACAACCGCGAAGGCAGCAGCGGTCTGCTCCTCCTTTTGTGGCCACGCTTTGAATGTCCCCGCGGGTATTCCGGTTAGAACATCATCACCTTTTAGCCTTCGGGAGACTTTCTGTACTAGTATATGCCTGCACGCTTTGGATAACAATGACTATATTGAATATTTTACCTTTTTTAAGTGAATGCAGTTCCTCTGTTTGCTTCTTTCACATAATCAGAGCAAATATGAAAACAAAAGACCGGAACTCGGGACGTGGGTAACAGGGGATGCGACCGACTTACTTCATGGGGGGTTTGACCTCGCGCCCATGCCGCGGGTTTTGCCCCGCCAGTCGGTAGGTAACGTCAGAGTCTCCCGTAGCGCCGCCGACGGAGAAGAACGACCTCACCACAGCTCCTTTCATCCCGCAATCGCCTTAATCTTCGCTATCCCCCACCGCGCCACTTCCGTACCTTCAATACATACCCAATGGAATATTACGATTACATCGCATTCTAGTCTTGGTTTTAGGGAGCATCTCAGTTCCCCAATTGTCATTTAAAGTGCTCCGCTCCTCCCCCCTCCCCCCATTGGGGTATTCGGATTCCTGCGGTTTCCCCGAGACATGATCCTTCCCCATCCCCATGGCTACAGGAACGGTCGACCCTTCGGCCCCTAAGGACGTACAAGGGACCTCGACCCCTCCCGGAGACAGCGATACGGGGTCAAGTAATGTTCACGAGAAAGAAAAACAGATGGTGGCTGCTATTCGCCCGCCGCACCAACGACATCGGAGTCCTTTCGTCATCACCGAGCGGCCGGAGGAAAAACAACTAGGCGTGTCTACCCGCACCTTGACAGTTGATGACTTTGCACTTCTGAAAACCCTCGGGACTGGTAAGACTCATTGCTGGATCTGGGTGGGCATGGTCAGTGACTAACAGTAAGACTGTTGTTAACACAAGGCACTTTCGCTCGGGTATGGCTAGTGAGGTTGAAGGACGAGATACGACAGAGAGATAAAGTGTATGCACTCAAAATACTACGAAAGGCGGATGGTGAGACTACCTGGACGTGCACGTCTGCACTCTGCGGGCTAACTTGGTGGGCTAGTGATCAAATTGAAGCAGGTTGAACATGTGCGCAATGAGCGCAAGACTCTCTCGGCGGTTGCCGGCCACCCTTTCATAACGACGCTGATAGCCTCCTTTTCCGACGACCAAAGTCTATACATGTTGGTACGGGCCCCCAGGCGCTTTCATTTTTGCCCCCTCAGTTTTGACACCGCCTCGTTGCCGATCCGCCAACGTGTGCCTTGAGGAGCAATAGTGACGATCTAACGTATATTTAGTTGGACTATTGCCCTGGCGGTGAGATATTTAGCTACCTACGCGCGCGCGCCGGTTCAACGAAAACACCGCTAAGTTCTATGCGGCCGAGATAACTCTTACTATCGAATTCCTTCACGATGTAGAGGGGATTGTTTATCGCGACCTGAAACCTGAAAATATACTTCTGGATGCCGAGGGCCACATCAGGCTTGTCGACTTCGGCTTTGCAAAGAAAGTCGAGAATCGGGAGACTTATACCCTTTGCGGCACGCCAGAGTACCTGGCCCCTGAGGTAATTCATAACAGTGGCCATGGCCTTGCAGTTGACTGGTGGGCCCTGGGTATTCTCATTTACGAGTTTCTCGTGGGGCAACCGCCTTTCTGGGACCAGAATCCCATGCGTATATACGAACAGATCGTCGAAGGCCGCATACGCTTTCCTCAAAATATGTCACCAGCGGCCCAGAATATCATATCCTTACTTTGCAAGACCAATCCGACGGAGCGCCTAGGGTATATATCTGGAGGGTCTGCCAGGGTCAAGTCACATCCATTCTTTGGAGACATACAATGGGATGATTTGTTTTACCGCCGTATCAAAGGGCCCATCATCCCGAGGGTCGACCACCCTGCAGACACCGGTAACTTCGAAGAGTACCCCGATCCGGACGTGAGAAGTCAGAATGTTTATACCGATGATCTGAGGAAAAAGTACGAGGCTTTGTTTAGCGACTTCTAAACACGGTACCCGAACAGACTCAAATATCTAACTGAACAAACACCCTTCTATGAACGTACTGCCGTCACGCGATCAGGTTGATTCCATCCAACCGGACCACCCCATCGGAGACGACTGAAGCATCCGGATTGGCAACGGAGACTCAAAGACCCTTGTTCAAAAACCAAGGCCATTGCCTACACACGAACGATGTTCAGTTCGGTCCGCAATACCCCCGCCTCATTTTTGGTAATCAACTATCTTCGCAAGGGAGGCCGCCGGTACGTTCGTGGTCGCCCGTAGCCTCTCAACGACATGCTTGGAAGTTCCTGCAGTTCAGCCAGTGCCTCTTGTTTTCCCGCTGTCCATTGCAAGCGTACCCCTGTCGACTACCTTATGTGGCCTTCCCGGAGCTGCTACTAATACGTTGTAGCGGTGATCATCAGTGACCCAAATGGTCCTCGACAGTTCTGTCATGAAGATATGATTATTACTACCACTACTTCTACTACTACTATTATTATCTTTTTTTCGCTATTAAACTCTCTTTGGTGCTCGTGGACTTGTTTGTTATTCACATATACATATGATGTACTATCTTTGAATCATCAGCTTCACCGTTCCCACAATAGCTGGACATTATACTATTTGATTACCTGTGGTTTCCCTCGACCCCGTCCAGGATGCTTTGCATTGGCAGCACGCTCAGCTAGTATACGGTGTCAATCGGTGTCTACATGAAGAGACGATGACATAGACTTCATCGAGGACTTCTGCGGTTTGCGTCCGCCATTCTGTCTATGAAAAGGACATATAGTACATTTGGATGAGATCGATTATATTTTATACTTAATACAGTTCTTCTATACGCTCAAACCTGCCTGACCATTCCGAATCAATTACATACAATTTCCCGAGCCGCACAAACGCTCGTTTCACAGATGGACAGCATTAAATTTCGTTAAAATCTATATATATCTATACAAAAAATTCTAGATCACGTATCAAGAACGAAGAAACAGATAGCGGGATTAGATGGGTTAGTCAATCGGTTCGCAAGTATTAGCTAGAGGACGGGGGTGCTTTTGGTGGGCGGGATTCCCGACTGATAAGAGGGTATCTGGATTACTTCCATGATGGAAGCAGAGTACTCGGGCTCTGGATTCCTGAGGGTGAAATGTGTCGGTCAGCTGCATCGGAGTGGCAGCTGTTGATCACAAGACGTGACTCGTTTATAACGTCATTCATACTGTCGTTCACGTGATGGTAGTGGGATCGTCCATTAACATCGAGTCGAGCGGACTTTTCGTGAGTAGAGTAGAGGTGAAAGAGCCGACATGTGAGCTTGCTCTCGCTGTCGATAGCTCATCAGAGCTAAGATGATAAGTCTTGAATCTCCGGAGTAAGTTGGGTGAGTGGTAGGAGCCAGCTTCTTATAATGATGGGTCTGTTTTCCATGTTCCTGGTCACGATCGTTAGTATTGGTACCAGAACCAGGGATGAGAGCGGAGTTACCTTCAAAGTCGTGCCTGACGAAGGCCATTTCATCATCGTAATCGCCTGCACCCATTTGCATAACGCCGGGGCTGAAGCTCGTAATGGGTAGAACCACCACGTCGCCGACCTTTCTCCAGTCTTTTTGGTTTGTGAAATCCTCGTAGGTGATGTTGTGGTTCGAATCGGGTTCGATGTTGAAGTAATCTGGGTCGTTGAAATATCGGAAGATGGCGTCTGTCCATGCGCCCGGTCCGGTGAACTCCACGATGGTCTTATCCATCTTGCCGACCTTGAGGATCCCGGCCTTCTTCATGCGCAATGTTTCTTCCGTGATGTAGGCCACGATGTCGCGGAGGATCGGATGGCCCGGTTTGGATTGAATGGTCCATTGACAGAATTGGATTCTCCGTGAATACCAGTCATGCCAATCTGGACGGTCGGGATCCGCCTCGATACCGACCACGAACCCGATCGTGGACAGGTCGTAGGTCGCGGGCAGCCAATCGGCAGCCGGCTTCAAAGCGCTGGTGTCGATGTCGCTATAGATTCCGCCGCGGGCCAGCAGGATCAAGTACCTGAAGAAGTCGGCTTTCAGAACGGGCAACGGCAAGGACTCATAGGCTTCAAACACATCCGGAAGCGAGCTATATAGGTATTTGATGAGGTAACCCTGGGTGTCGTCCGGAACCACCTGATGGACGAAGCCGGGGTGGAGCTCAGTCCAGCTTGCCTCCGCGCCGCGCAGCTCTTGGCCGAACCACACTGAGTCGGGGGTATATTTCCATGTCTGCCAGATGTATGCGGGGAATTTCTTATCAAGATCGTAAGGGAAATGGTAGCGTAACCGTTCGCGCAAGGGTGCGCTCGGGGAGGGTTTGAGGGGCTGTTGTATAGCGTCTTTCTTCTGCCCTGGCGAGTGCTCCTCCGTTACTTCATTGGTGTTGTGGATGCCCTCCTCGGGAATGTATACGGGTGCAGGGGATGGCGAGGGGGAGGAAGTCGAATGGGAGGATCTTAGAAGGACGACGAAGGTGATCAGGCAGAGGGCCGCAATGAGCGACTTTCGGTATGTGAGCATGATGGGTGTTGAAGATGGCTGGTGCGAATTGATCGACAGGGGATTGCAATTCACTTGCACGTAGGCAAACTCCGCCGACGATCAATGAATGCCAGTGGATTCGGTATGGATATGGATCTCAGTTTGCGTCCCACTCAATGGTTATTGAAATCGCGCATATCTGCACTTTGTTGTAATTTAGATAAATAGACAAACGAACACCGAGGTACAAGAATTCAATCAACTGCGAACAATGGTTTTGTCGCAGCGGTTACACTGTTGGCACGATGAGCTTCGGCTGCTGCGGCGAGTTGATTGTTTGTAGGAGACACTATTCCTGCAGTGTGGAAATGATGAAGGACCAGAAAAGAAAGAGAGACCAAGAAAATAAGATATAGACCAGCAAGAGCGGTAGTGACCAGGAGATACCGGGAAAAAAAAGTTAGGGCGGAGGCTACTGGGGTGGAGCTAATGACGACGGCGCTTTGGTGGCGTAAGACTCCGCGTCGACGGTAGATGGCGGATGTGTAGAACTTGTACGGTGTACGGAGTACTGCGCATGTAAGACGGATGCTGACCTCGTCGACGGGGCTGGTGAGTTTCCAGGGGGAAGTGTCACCGGGCGTTATTTAAAATAAATTCACAAGGAAACCGGGCAAAAAAAACAAAAAGAGTTAATGTCACGGAGATTGAATTTGAGGAATTGTGGAGATCGTTTCGTGCAACGCTGGCCATCAACTTCTTTTTCTTCCTTCTTTTCCGCAATGGGAGATGATCAGCTCAGGCCTTTTTGCAGTTCGTCATGACGCGATGGGCTGATGCATCCTTGGAACCGAGAAGCCACGACCTCGAACTAGGCTTCTGTAAATAGTACCGAATCCCTCCTGACTTGCATGAGATCGGATGGCGCTCAGGCGGCCGTTTGCGGTCTCTCCAGAACAATCGCACCGGCGAGGAAACTTCTGCGAACCATCTAGACCTTCGGATACCGTGTTACTTTTTGCTGTTCCTCCTGAAACATAGGGGAACTGTTCCTCCAGAACGGTCTCCGCGCCAGATAGCCGGGGTCGATAACCCACCAGAATCGCGCATGCATGGCTCACGGACATGTAATATATTGGAGACCTGAGGGAAGGATTCCGACGCACGTTATTGGGCGACGGCAGGTAAAGTTGTCAACTGCATCCACGATCCTAGTCAAGCCGCGTCATTAGCATTTGGTCTCATTCCGACAGATCTGCAGGTAAGGCTTGGCCCCACGATGCTTGACGGCCTGGTGATTGGTCCTGTATACATCCGTGGGAAGGACTAATGCGACCTCTGCCCGGGAGCCACGTTCACCTCTGAGCTGTACCGATGCTGGTGATATATTGAAGATGGTTCCCGTACTGACCAACGGGTGCTCTCAATAGTCACCACACCACATCCCAGATAAGAGGATCCAGGGGTTTGAGGTTGGATCGTCCTGTTTCATTCCGACTCCGAGACGGCAACCTGTCTTCACCCATCCTCACTTGGGTCGGGAGGGCATCCAGAAGCGCCAAGCTTCCTTCCCAAGGAAGTATACGTGGAAAGTAGCATCGAACAGATCTTTCCTTGGGATGATCTTCCATATATACCCTGCGATTCGGATCTCCGGCGGAGGGATACAAGGATTCGCGCTGTACGGGAGATATAAGGGGTATCATGTACGAAGATCATGCTTGGATGTACCTTATAGGGCTTGGCTACGCTTCAATCCAATCAATCAATTCAATTCAATTCAATTCTGGAGCGACTTCGCTTCCTTACACTTCGTAGACAATCTGCTCATGAAGGATGAAATGTCAGGTAAATTCCTCTCCTACACGTGCTTCAGTTGCGGGAGTCCCACCTTTTGCCCAATGCGGGCGGCAAGCGGTGGAGTGTTCAATGTTGCAACTGTTTCAACCTCCATCTCGACGCCCCCCCGTGCCAATGTCACTGTCCCTGAGGTAATTCCAGACCACAACTGGTACACCAATCCCATCTTGTTTAATTATAGCCGTACCGTTCTCCCGCCAAGGTCGACTACCACCTCAGTGAACCAAGAAAGTGGGAAAAGACTGTCGCTGTGCAATGGATGCTATCTCGCCGGGGGAGCACTGCATTTATGGAAAGCAAAGAAGGGAAGATATAAGCCTTCTACAAAATTGACACCAATATTTCTAGCAGACCAGTGAGTACCAAGAGGCGTAGTTGTTCGTTTCTCCAAGGATGGTGATCAACTTCAGTTCACATTCTCAAAAACGAGCAACACAACCTCTTGTCGCGCTCTTCGTTTCTACTCGCGCAGTCTATGCCCGCTTCCTGGTTCTTTCAGTTGCTTCAGCTGACTGTGACTGGATGATATCTTGAAAGTATTTACCTCCCTAACCACTTCTTGAAGCTGCAGTGATCAGTTGTCGACATCTCGATATAGTAAGCCGCCAGCCAATGACAACACGAGTAGATGACGCCATGAGCTTTCCCGCGGCCTCGCAGCTGTCGGCGCCTCAGGCATCACAAATGCCTGCGTAATCGGCGATCAAATATAATGAAGAACACCGACTTCTCGACCGCAAATTCCCCGTTGGACAGCTCCTGCTGTAATAATATCTCATTCGCATCTTGCAGTTTGCTCAACAATGGGATCTATACACGGTGTGGCGCGCTCAGCGCGGAGTCTCTCGGCTTTGCTCAGACAGGATACCATCTCGACTCGGAATCGATTAGCAGCAGTATGCTCGTCCACACAATACCCAGCGACCCGTAGGCCGTTACACAACGGTCGTCCACGGAATTCCCAGTCCGCCGCCGCAAGTGCCAGTTCCTCCAACCCAGCTCTATCATTTCCTTGTCTTGACGCCCAGGATGCGAAGTCCGCCCTCCTCTCCGCACGGTCTCTCGAGTCGGGTCCCGAGCCGTCATACACAACCGGCAATCATGAACAGTTCCGTTGCAAAGATCCATTGCTGCTTGACTGGGGTGGTGTCCTGCCAGAATTTGATATCGCATACGAAACATGGGGCCAATTGAATGCTGACAAGAGCAACGCCATCCTACTACACACCGGTCTGTCGGCCTCGAGTCACGCCCATAGCACCGACGCCAATTCCAAGCCCGGATGGTGGGAGAAATTTATCGGCCCCGGCAAGCCATTAGACACAAACAAGCACTTCGTCATCTGTACAAATGTCATCGGAGGCTGCTACGGCAGCACCGGGCCGTCGTCCATCGACCCATCCGATGGAAAGAGATACGCCACCCGATTCCCCATCTTGACGATAGACGACATGGTCCGCGCACAATTCCGTCTCTTGGACTCGCTGGGCATCCAGAAGTTGTACGCCTCCGTCGGCTCCAGCATGGGCGGCATGCAGAGTCTCGCCGCCGGAGTGCTCTTCCCCGAGCGGGTCGACAAGATCGTCAGCATCAGCGGCTGCGCCCGAAGCCACCCATATAGCATCGCCATGCGACACACACAGCGTCAGGTCCTCATGATGGACCCGAAGTGGGCCCGCGGGTTCTACTACGACTCCATCCCGCCCCATTCAGGCATGAAGCTCGCGCGAGAAATCGCGACAGTCACCTACCGAAGCGGGCCGGAATGGGAGAAGCGGTTTGGCCGCAAGCGCGCAGACCCCAGCAAGCAGCCTGCGCTGTGTCCCGATTTCCTCATCGAGACGTACCTCGACCACGCGGGCGAGAAGTTCTGTTTGGAGTACGACCCCAACAGTCTGCTCTATGTCTCGAAGGCCATGGACTTGTTTGATCTGGGACAGGCACACCAAACGGAGACGAAGAAAAGACGGGCCGAGTACGAAGCGAATATCGCGGAGGGAGGCAAGACTGTCGACGCCAGTAACATCGCCTGCAGCCTCACGCTCCCCGAGAAGCCGTACGAAGAACAACCGTCGGTGACCGCGTCTACGCCCGCGATGGACCAGGCCGTTGCTGGAGGTGCGGATGCGCCGCCACAAGATCTCGTCGCTGGGCTGGCGCCTCTGAAGAACCATCCCGTTCTGGTCATGGGTGTCGCCAGCGATATTCTCTTCCCGGCTTGGCAGCAGCGTGAAATCGCAGAGACGCTTCGGGCTGGTGGAAATGAGAAGGTCCAGCACATCGAACTGGGCGAGGACGTGTCGATGTTCGGACACGATACGTTCCTGCTTGACTTGAAGAACATTGGTGGTGCAGTAGAGAAGTTCTTGCGCTGATATCAATAGTCTCTATTCTAGCGATAATGAGTTCATCACTTGTCTATATTGGTGATTGTATAAATGTAAAATTTAATGGATGAAATTCTAGACCTGGATGATAATGATATGCTGTTATGATGACAATGTAATCGCCTTTTCTACGTGAATGATTATCAATTACTGTTCTTGTATGCCCAAGTTCGATCCATGCCTCCTGAGCCTATCCTCTTAGGCAATGATAGTGATGGTTGATTTGGATTTTTCGTAATCTATGGGGGTAGTACCGCCGATCCCATCCAAATGTAAAGCCAAAATCCCAATCCAATATACGATATCAACAAGAAATGCTCAAGGGTATCTCAGAAATATACAAACCAACAACAACGCCAAAAGAAAAACCAAGAAAACCTACATAAAGAGCGTCATTCCTTGCCCAACAAAACCTGTCTCCGTTCCCTATACCAACGCTCCAGACACGCCCGCCTCTGCGCCTGCGTCATGCTCTCCACGACAAGAGCAAACTCCGTAGCGTTAGGAAACCCGAACCGCTTGGCCATGCTACAGAACTGTCTCTTCATCACATCGTGAGGAGGATGATACTTGAAGCGGATGGGGCGACCATCTTTCAGAAGATGAGGGGTAGGCGCTGCATTTGATCCGTCTTGAGAATCTCCAAAGACCTGGACATCGTTACTGGAGCCCTCGCTGGCTAGTTCTGCGCGTCTGCTGAGACGTTCTTCGATCTTCGAGGAGCCGATGACCTCGTTGTTGAGGTGGGTATATTCCACACCGGCACCGGCGAGGATGGCCTGGATAGGATCGTGGCGCTTGGGGATGGGGGATTGTTGGGTGCCTTTGACGTCGTCGGACTCGCCGCGGATCATGGCGGCGAGTTGGCTCATGACCTCGTCATCAGTGGCTTTGGAGTCTTCGTGGGGTTGGGATTCGTCCACATCAATGTCCATGACCTGGACGCCGGCTCGGCTTTCGGCGACGTTGGTTTTGTTGACGATTTCGCGGAGGACGATGTTGTTGTTCTGGTACTCAAAGAGATTGCTTAGTCCGAAGATTTCACCTTTCTGGTCTTTCTTTTCTTGGACACCCTTGAAATAGCGCCGTTCGGAACTTGCGTTGTAGCCAATATTTGCTTGTTGCTGCTTGTAAATCTGACGCGCGTAGACGATCTCTTCGATGGTGCCAGCGGAGATTAGTCGGAATACCTCTACATCGCGGACCTGGCCGATTCGGTATGCTCTGTCCTGCGCTTGGAGGTCGTATGATGGGTTCCAATTGGGGTCGACGACGACCACTTTGTTTGCGGATGTGATGTTTAAACCCACACCACCGGCACGGGTGGAGATCAAGAAGACGAATTGCCGGGGGTCGGAGTTGAACTCGTCAACGGCTGTTGCACGCTCGTCATAACTCATCGAACCGTCCAGGTAACTGACATTGTAACTTGTGTGGTGAAACAGCATTTGCAACATCCTCAGCAGTCGGACGCTGTGAGAGAAGACTAATACCTTGTCTCCGTTGGAATGCCACCACTTGAGGAGTCGACGGAGAACCTTCCATTTACCGCAGAACTCAGGGTTGGCGTAGTTGACGATGGAGTCTCTTGTTCGATAGAGCTGTTCCCACTTATCAGGAGAAGCAATTTCTAGCCAGTCCCTATCCTTGTCCTGCTTTTCCTTGGAATCCACTCCTTGCGGTATCAGAATCGCAAGATGATTGCTGAGTTTTTGTATAACATTCATTGCGGGAAACACGTAGCTTTGCCATCGGAGTCCTGATCGTAGATACTGCTGACAGCACCAGCCGGCCTTCTTTCTTGAACCGCAAGAACACATCTCAGAAGATTCCTTGATGTACCGGATGATGTCACTGTCCAACAGGTTCTCGTAGGCGTCTGCCTGCGTTTCTGTTAACGGGCAAAATACAACTCGGTCGATCTTCTTAGGAAGCTGATCCGCTATCAGACTTTTCATTCGTCGGAGAAAGAACTGAGGAAGGAGATTCTCGACCAACTTCTTGGCAGTCCTCCGAGCTTTACTCAGTTGGTATAGTGTAGCATCATGCGACTGCCCTATCTTCAAAGGGTCGGAGATAGTCTTTTTCCAGGTCGTAACTGGGCCCAATTTCCCGGGGTTCGTCCAGTTTAGTAGCGTCCAGAGTTCTTCGTATTTGTTTTGGATGGCTGTACCAGTTAGTCCAATTCGGCAGAGTGCGTTGACTGAGTTCATGGCCTTGGTAGTCTCGGAAGTTCGCTCCTTGATGATGTGGCATTCGTCCGCTACCACGCAATCCCAGTCCACCATGTTCACAGCATCCTTATTTTGAAGGTAGGTACCGTAAGTGGTGATGAGAATCTCAACTCGTCCGGACCTCGCTGCTTGAAGAGCAAGCTCCTTGTTATCCCCATGGTAGGTATCGACATGCCACCAGCCCCAGCGTGTGAGTTCCGACATCCAGTTCTTGATCAAGGTACCTGGGCATACTATCAATGTTCGTGGGTACCATTGGTCTTTCCCACTTCGCCTCATCTTCCTCATCCTCTTGGCGTCTCTCTCATCGCCAGTCTTGCCATACGCCGCGGTAAGGAATGCAATCACTTGCACTGTTTTCCCCAGGCCCATATCGTCACCAAGGATGCCACCTTTCTGATAGACAAAGAGTTCGTGTAAGAAAGCGGCTCCATCCACCTGGTACTGTCTTAGCCACTGCGCGATGGGAGCAGGGACTAACCCTAGAGAGTAAGGGAGCGTGATGTCTTTGTACGCATTGCACGGTTTTATATTCGTAAAGGCCGGTTTCTCTTGTAGAAATTCCAAGCGCTCATCATCGGAGAACTCAATATCTTCGTAGCCCGGGGGTAACTTCAGCCCTGACTCCTTGAGGTGTTCGGCCCTACGGTCAAACTGCTGTCGTCGCTTCTGCAAGTAGTCCGGGAGCGTATACTCCATCAACTCATCTTCGGAAGGCAGTTCATCTCCATACTCTCTCCAGGGCCGCCTTGGCGTGGGTCTTCCACCCTGTCTTGGACGCCTTCCTACAAACGACTCGGGGGTGGCCATTTTGGGCGTTTTGGTCTTGCGAGCACTCATGGAGGTACGCTTTCGCTTGAGGGACTTTCGGTTTTTGAATGCCTGATAGGCAGCCTCGCCATCGTTGAAAGTCGTATCATCGCTGTCGGTTTGTGCTTCCGAGTCTACTATGGTAATAGGGTTGTTGAGAGGCGAAGACTGTTCTTCGACTGGGGGTTCAGATCTAGGTGTAGGGCGGGGCGTCACTTCTGAATTGGCTGTTGTACCTGGAAATTGGAGGATATCAGCTTCACCTTAGCTTTAGCATCGTAGTAGATGCGGAGAAACGTACGACTGAGGGCAGGCTTGGATGGCCTCGCCGGCCTTGAGACGTCCAGATCGTCATCATCGGAGCTGGCAGTTGTCGCGTCTGAATTTTCCAACTCCCAGCCAGATCCCATGTTCTTCTCGGCAAGCTCAGTCCGCTGGTCCACTCGGTGTTGTAGAAGGTGAATGTCAGACGCGTGCGGGCGGCAACGAAGGCGGAGGATCTATATTACCCGATCGGGAAAGGAGCTCAATTCTTTCAAATTGATTTTGTCGCCGATTTAGTCCAATTCCCCGCCGCCGTTATCGTCTCGTTTACTTCAAAATCCACCATTGTGCATTCTACCCCGGACAAAACGAGGACGTTTCTTTTGAGCTTCTCGGGTATAAATTTTCTAATCCAATTCCTTAACCATCTTGTGACTACACGGCCGCTTTTTCGCCCGCGCTCCGAAGAACAAGTTGCTAAGATTAGTACCGATTTCCAGACATATACGGTTGTTAGAAAGTCTTGAACCGACGAAGAATTAGACAGTTCACCCCTCAATATGCCTCTCGATACATCGACCACGTACCCTCTTACCAAACTGCGCCTCGATGGCCGCCGCTGGAACGAGCTTCGTCTTCTCCAAGCGCAGATCTCCACCAACCCGGCCAGTTCTGGGTCGTCTTATCTGGCCATGGGAAATACAACTATTATGTGCTCCGTTCACGGTCCTGCGGAAGGGCGCCGTGGAGATGCAACCGGTGGTGCAGCAGGTTCTTCGGGAGCAGTGGTAGAAGTCGATGTGAACGTCGCGGGATTCGCGGGAGTTGATCGCAAGAGGAGAGCGGGAGGAAGCGACAAGTATGCCGACCAACGCGATTGATACTCTTACTCATAAAGTCTGCTAACCTGTCTTTACCAGGCAATCTTCGCGCATCGCAACTACTCTACGGGCTGCTTTCCAGTCTCATCTTCACACCTACCTTTATCCGCACAGTACTATCAGCATCCATGTTTCAGTACTATCCGCCGATGGCTCTCTGCTTGCCGCTGCTATCAACGCCTGCACCCTAGCCCTTGTAGATGCAGGTATCCCCATGCCAGGCTTACTCTGTGGCTGCACAGCCGGGATGAGTGGAAGTGCCTCTACCCCTCGTGATCCTCGCAACGACGAACTGGACCCGCTTCTGGATCTGTCTTTGCCGGAGGAGCAAGAGCTCCCGTTTCTCACAGTGGGCACTACAACCTCTGCGCCGGTGGGTGAGAATGCGATGGACGACGACGAGGAAGACATGAAAGTGTCCATGTTGAACATGGACTCGAAAGTACATTGCACGTATGTCGAGACGATGCTTGCCGTTGGGATTGATGGCTGTAATCAGATTCGAGAGATCTTGGAGGGAGTCATCAAAGGGTCCAACCAGTTACGGTAGCCATGTGTAGGTGATCGTGATGTCTTCCATGTGAATCTTTCTGTGTCTATCCAAAAGCATGATGTCTATTTATACCCAAATGGTGCACTTTCGCGGTGTTGGGGCGTGTTTGGTTGGTTTTTCCACATAGGATTTCTCTTCGTTGGCTCAATTTTCTTGTTTACCAAAACAAACCACAAACCTAGAAAATCCTTCTGTCGACCTTTTAATCTGGATAAGACGCGATGAGTAAGAAGAAGGCGGATGGCCAGCCGCTAAATCGCTTAGCAGCACAAAATCTGCTCAATTCCACGCGCAACATGGCCTTCTGATTGGCCACCGCCAGCAGTATACCATGCGATGTTGACCCATACTCAACTCACTCACTGCAGCGTTGGCCCATTTTCTTGGCTGCCCAAGACCTCAATGAGGCCATTCGAGCACGAAAGGCGTCCTGTAACATGGCGGATCCCAATTGAAAGAAAATCCTTCCCTATGACTCCAGTGTTGATACCCTTCCAAAATGGCGCTGCCATGCCGTCTGATAAAGGATCCATTTCCTTTCTCTTCCCTGCTCTCTTTAGTTCTCTCTTCGTATTTCCAATCCTCAAGTCAAGTCCAGTTTGCTTGTTCAGCGCTGCCGTGCCTGGCTGCTAAACACTGCCCGCGAAGTGACTGATTTCTTCAGTCCCGGAATCTTTTCCTTCTCAAATCCTACGCCCTGGAATAGTATAAACCAACATGGTAGCCCACGGAGACATGATGATGGACATGGCCATGGCCACAGCAACATCCACAGGAGCCATGAGCTCGAGCACCGCGTCACACTCAATGGACATGGGAGGCATGCACGGTGACATGCACGGTGGCGGGTCAAACAGCTGCAAGATCTCAGTACGTAAACCTGCACTCAACCCCATCAAGAGGAAGAACTAACAAAGAAACCCAGATGTTATGGAACTGGACCGTCAAAGACGCCTGTAAGGACTCCTCCACGAAGAAGAAAAAGAAGCCCTAACCACCCAACAAAACCATCCAACCCAAAGAAAAAAAAAGCCACACCCACTAACCCAAACCAAACAGGCTTCCTCTCCAAACAATGGCACATCACCTCCAATGGCATGTTCGCCGGCTCCTGCATAGGCGTCATTCTCCTAGTGATCTGTCTCGAGTTCCTCCGTCGCGTCGGCCGCGAATACGATGCCTTCATTCTCCGTCGCGCCCGTCTCAGAGCCCAGTATCTCACGGTCCAATCTCAGTCATCAACCCCAGCCGCAGCCTCAGACGCAGAAGATGTCGCCACGGCCACAAAAGCCTCCTCATCCGCTCAGCCTTCCGCGGTAAAGGCGCCCAATTGTCCGGCCGCGGAGGTCCCCGTCCGACCGACCCTCATCGAACAGCTGGTGCGCGCCCTCATGCACATGCTGCAGTTTGCTGTGGCGTATTTCATCATGCTGCTGGCGATGTACTTCAACGGGTACATTATCATTTGCATCTTTATTGGAGCGTTCCTGGGATCGTTTTTGTTTACTTGGGAACCGTTGCAGCTGGGGAAGGAGTATGTTGTCCTTTTCTTTTTTCCTTCTTTCGTTGTGTCCTTTACTACCCCCGTTTCACATTCTCCTCTTTATATGACTTGGTGGAATGTACGCTGATGATATTCACAGGAATGATGCCCTCGCCGTGACGAAATGCTGTGGATGATCTAGTTGTGGTGCGAAGAAAAGCTGACTGTTGAATGTCGTTCTGCCTTCTGATACCCATTTACCTACAAACAAACAAACATATTCAATGTATATCGATGCCAATAACGGACTTATCTTTTTTGACATGTCTATTAAGTATGTCTTGGTGTCAATGGCACGATTGGGTCTACGGCTCTTCATAAGACCCCTGCTTTGCTTTGATGTAGCTTGGGTGAGCTGGATCCATGTAGTAATTACTGAGCCCCAATGTATGTAAATAGAGTGAGTCGTTCTCAGTGCTGTACTTGTCGGAATTGTCTTTCGCTTCCTTTGGATAAGTCTGTAGGAGTACACTAGGCGATATCCAAGTTGGGTTTAATGCTTAAGTCTGGATGTTCATGAGAGCCTGGAAAGAATTCAAGACATCCTGGTTACATAACAACATGTAGAACGGTTGAGTGACTTAGGGCTGCAGTAGACAAGGGATAATAAGGTTACGAGGGACATGTTATGTCATGTTATGTCATGACCCCCCATGGCGAGCGGGGTTCCCTTTCGCTTCTACTCACTTGGGCTCTACGTTCAGGCAACCGGATTTTTTTTTACATACTTGTATACTAGCAATACTCGCCACTGGTTGCTCTGGAAGTTCGAGTGGAGGGGAAAGAATAGGAAATGGAGGTGATGGAGTTTGGTAATATGTCAATAGACACTCTAGATTACACCACGCAAGGAAAACAGGAGGCCACCGTTACCTCGAAGCTCGCTCAACGGAAGGTGCAAAAAAGTCACAGGCCGTTTTCAATCCATCCCGTCAGGTCAGGCGTTCGAGATCAGCATTTTCCCTTCCACAAATTGGCTTTCATATCATCCTCCGCTTAGCGCATTTACAGCTCACCACATTCAACGATCTTGACAGGAGAGCGGACAGAACCAGAGTTGCTGCCAAGAGCCTCAATCTCTTTGACAACCTTCATGGAATCCTCATCGGCAACCTCGCCGAAGACGACGTGCTTGCCATCGAGCCAGGAGGTGACAACGGTAGTGATGAAGAACTGGGAGCCATTGCTATATGGGGTTTAGTGACTACCTTAAAGCTAGTGGGTACGAGTTAGAGATGACTTACGTGTTGGGGCCAGCGTTGGCCATGGAAAGAAGACCGGGCTTGTTGTGCTTGTGGATGAAGTTCTCATCGGGGAACTTCTCACCATAGATGGAACGGCCACCAGTGCCCTGTGTTAACTGTGGTTAGCAGCCATGCCAAACTGGGACAGTCGAGGCCGCAAAAAGAGCGTATACTTACGTTGTGACGGGTGAAGTCACCACCCTGGAGCATGAACTGGGGGATGACACGGTGGAAACCAGAGCCCTTGTAACCCTGACCCTCCGGGGCCTTGCAAAGCTCACGGAAGTTTTTAGCGGTCTTGGGGACATCGCCCTCGAAGAGGTTGAAGTTGATGCGACCAGTCTTGGCTATAGACAGCGATGGTCATTGTCAGTAAGCGGTGAATATTAGAGGGAATGGGAGAGAGGAATTGAGGGTGAAAGAACGCATTCTTCTGAGTTTGAGGTATCCCAAATGCTGACGATGCCAGATGGGAGAGGGGTAATTTCGAGTCTCCCACAAGACATCACAACAGCAGTGAAGGAAGGAGAGCGGAGAGACTTACTGGCGCTGGAGCCCACAGGGGCGTACTGAACATCAAAGAAGGCCTTGGTGTTTCCAGACATAGTTGCGGTTGTTTGGTGAAACTGACGAAGAGAGAGGAAAGAAGATTGATTGCAATTGAAGAGAGGGCGAGAAGCGAAGGACGAGGAGCAAAGTGGGGTTGTTGTTGACCTCAGGCTTCGGGAGAACATTGTTGCTGGAGGGGCACAAGCGGGACAACACGGACAAGGAAATTCTGCGGGGCCCAGAAACCAACCCCTCCGTTAGCCGACACGTGCCAAACATGCAATTGAGTCCGGTGTGGTGGCCTCAGGCCGCCATCTGGTTGGTTGGCCTCTCCCTTAGCCCGGGGGTGGACTTTGGGCTAAGCAATTGGAAAGGAACAACATTGGATGGAAGCAACCAGACCCAATTTATCTCACCGGCACTTTAGGCAATCATGTTTACTTACAGATTAGATATATAAGGCGAATTGCGATAAATTAACCCGGACGAGTTGCAGGCTGATGCGTGGTTGCGTGGAAAGCAATGGAACCAGAGTGGTCAAAGGAAAAATGTCCAGGCAAAGAAAGCTCCAGGAAGCTCTGGATTATATAATCCCCAACCGCAGGCTTCGAGAACTTCCAAGACTCCAATGGAAAAAACTTCGGCCCGGGAGAAACGTCGCAGAGCTAAGCTAGGATAGCTACTCGTCCGTTGAGATCACGTGAATAGATCGACATACCGGAGTACATACCGCTACTCCGTCCAGTACAACCTGTATGTCACTCGAACGTAACACTCTCAGTCCCACACACTTAACGGATATCTTGAAAAGCATGGATCTATTCCCACCCAGTGGGCTGCTACAATGACACATCCCACAAAATAATGAGAGTAGAACAAACTTGCTTGCTATGATATTGCTATAGTCGAAACCCCTCAGACAACACTTATGCTATCTGGAAACAAATGAGTAAAAAGAGAAAACAAGAAGAAAAGGATAAAATAGCGAAAACCAGAAGACGTTGAGGAAGCCAAAGCGCTAATCGAATAATAATAATAATAATAATAATAATAATGGCACAGAACCTTAGTGAGCCAGTGGTACATAATGAACACAGAAGGGTAGAACGAAGGTGAAACTAAAGTAAAATAAAAATAAAGTACAAAATTCCATATAGCATTAAGAGAAAGAGAAAAAAGTCATAAATACCACCCAGTTCAACACTCATTTCACATGGTTGCTCGTGGTCATGCATGATAACTGCAAGAAAGAAACCGCAAAATCAACAGCTGTGACGGCCTGTCAATTCAAGATAATGCACGCAGCTTGATTGGGCTGCTGCGGATGAAGCGAAGAAATAGATAGAAGGATGAAAAGGAAAAGAAGAAGGAACAAGTAGAACAATAAGAGGAAGACGGTTGAACAGGAAGGAAGTGCTACAGCATGGCAAAACCAAGCTAAAAGGGTGCACGACTAGCGGAAGTCATCCTCGGATTCCTCTTGGTCCACCGGATCTAGCCGTTGAACGAGCTCCTTCGTCTCCCTTGCGATCTCAAAGGCTATAGGAGGGAGTTTGTTTGTAGCGTCCCGAACCTGTTCGGCGCTGGTAGCTTCCTCGCCCTCGGTTGCTGTCCCCATCAAACGGGTCCTATGCTGGTCTAGTTTCTCGATGATTGGCCCAGTGCGCTGTCGAAGCGCCGGGTTAGCTTCTGGTTTATGGATGAAATGCTCCGTGGATGAGGAGACATTGGTTACAATGGAGGAGATAGCAGAAATGTGGGTGCGTATAGTAGTCAGGCCATCCTCGGCACGGATACTGGCAACAAGAGCTTGAATTGATTGAACCAGTCCTTCTGTCTGGTCTTCGACGTAAAGCTACAAGCAATATTAGGCATTGCACTGTGAATAAAATAACCGGAGGTGTACTGACCTTGAGTTCCTGGAGCTCGTGATCTCCAGACGGTCCGGGGTAGCTGACCTTTGTCGCTGCCGTCATTCCATTGGCAGCATGAGACTCCGTAGGGTTACGGGAGTGATTAGAAGGAGGACTCATAGCGCTGTAGATAGACCCATTGTTACTGAACCTGCCCTGGCTCGGCGCAACACTAAAGTAGTCGGGGGATTTCATGTGAGCCAGCTGTTCCTCATCGTCCTCATTAAGATCGCCTGCTGGTGAAGGTTGGATCTTGACAAGGCGGATCAGATCGACAACAGCGGTTGATAGATGCGATGCAGCGGCATCCAGAAGAGAGACTGGCGAGAGACCGCATGAGCTAGCAAAGTTCTTAGATGCAGTTATCAGATTATTCGCTGTCGCAGAGACTTTCCGAGTAGCCTTTGTGCGGGAAGCTGACAAGCCATCTTCGCGATCGGAAGCCACTTCGACGTCATGAAGAACATGACGGACGGCGATGACAACTGCTTTGATTTGCTGCATTACTAGATTGTAATCGTCGAATCGTGCAATTCGAAGCAGTTCATCGATGGAAATCTGGAATTTTGTCACATGAACATCCTTAACAAGGCCGTTTTCTTGCAGAAATGCGTTATCTTTCGCGATCGCGTTGACATCTGAATGGAGTTCTATGCCCGTTGAGGAAGCTCGCAGGTGTCGCAGCTGGGTCTTCGCCTTGGCATACCGGCTCTTCCACTGCTTCACCTCCTCTTCTAGTCTGTGAACCTCACTGGACAGCCGCTCTTCGTGTTCCCATCTCGAGTGGCTCTGTTCTGATAAAGCCTTCATTTCCATGAGAAAGCCAGCCGCTTCTCGCCTGACTTCCTCCGTCACTTGCTGTTGTTCCTGAAGTTCGGCCTGCAAGCCTTTGTGCTTGACTTCAAGGTCAGCAAATCGAGCTTGCAGTTCAGCATCACCAGCACCCTCTTGGGATGCGCCATCAACTTGGCTTCGCAGCTCTCTTTCCATAGCATCGTGCTCCGTCCGAACTTTATCCAGCTCCGTCTGCAATGAACTATTAAGATCCTCCACCTTGGAGATCTTGCTTTCCAGATCTAATTTAAGATCCTCCCATTCCTGACGTTCAGACTCACCAACTTGGGCTCTCTCATGCCCTTCCTGGTATTTGGACAGCTCCTCATCTCTGGCCTTTAGTAGACCCTCCAGCTCATCCACCTTTGTCTGATCCCCATGATGCTTAGAAAGCTCCTCATCCTTTGATTTTAATAACTCCTCGAGCTTGTTCACCTTCTCTTGGAGCACTGACACCTGGGACTGTGTGTCCGCCAACAGCTTTCGTTCACCCTCTCCTAGGGTCGTCGTAGTTCCTCTCCTGCTTTGCAGAACCGCATCCAAGGCGAAAGCATCACTTCGTGCATCATAATCATCGTCTACACCCGCCATGTCATCGTCATCCTCCACCATAGTGCTTTTATTGGGCACAATCGTGTTGCTCTGGAACGACTTGGCCATGGGGCCGTGGTCACCATTGATAGATGGCGGCCCGCCTAGAGATCCTTGCCGGGGAGGAAACACGCCACTCATAGGGCTGCCGGGAGGACCTCCTGATGGGTACCCCCTCCGCGGCGGGCCTCGAGATTGCGAGCGAGGTGGAGGGTATGCCCCGGGACCATATCCATTCGGTGGGGGATAACCATTCGATGGGCGTCCACGAAGACTAGGAGCTGGGCTCGCTCTGCGGGATTCTTTCTCCGGGAATTGGGGGAACCGTCGCTCCAACTCAGTGTAGACATCCGTGGCCAGATCTCGAAAGCGGACATGTTGGAGCGACGCTAACTTCTGGCGAGCCTGGTTGCGCTTTTCGTGGAAATCTTGTCGGGGCGGTAAAAAGGGAGGTATATCGGGACGAGGAGGCCGTCCAGGAGAAGGCATGGCCTGTTGCCGTCGAAGTAGCTCGTCGTACACGTCAGTGCTCAATTCATGGAACTGGGTCGCCGATAATCTCAGTAGCTTGTCCCTAGCTTTGCTTGGCCTCCCATTCCGGTCCTCTCGATAAGGTGCGCTAAGAAACCTCCTCAAGACAACATAATGCTTTCCTAAGATCTCTTCCATCTGGCGGTATCGCTTACTACGTTGATCCGACAATGTACCATCACTCGACCGCGCCGCCACAGAGGTCGGTGACGGCGGGTTTCCCGAGTCGCTCATCCGTTCTGACAAGGTACCATTTGGTAACCCAGCGCCATTTGGTCCATTAGCAGCACCTGAGGTCGGAGGTGTGGCTAGGTTACCGCGACTCGACAAAGTTGGCGAGAATGGCCCTTCCGACTTCTGGTATTGATTGATCCCTGACCAGTCACTACCGTCCACTGAGACAGGCGACATAGTCCCTGAATGACCATTCATTGGGGGTCACAATGACGGCAGTCGCGTCGCTCCAAAGCCGCTCGCTCGGGGCAACCCTTCACCTCCTCAGTGTAGTGGTCCTCCAAATATACATTCGAGATCTCGAGGGGTTGCGATCACAAGAGGGCAATAGGCAGGGTCGAAAGGCGAAAAAAAAAAAGGATAATTAAATATGTGGCTGACGGTATCGGGGAGGACTCTACGACTGTCCGGAGAATAACAGCGAATGGTTGGATAATGTGAAAATCAATGGACAATGCAACAAAAAAGTTAAGGACAGTGCGTAGACAGACGGAATTAATGGCAGAATAGCAGACATATAACAGAATCCCAGACGCACACAGCTGGATAGAACAAAAGAATATATCAAATAAAATAGACTTAAAGAAAAGAAAAGAAAAGGACAAGGTTAAAGGCACGAATGCAGCCAAGTCAACAGCCACAGGAGCAAAGTCCAACGTCCCGAAGTCCAAAGGAGTGGAGGACCGATGGGGACTGGGGACGGGCGGAAGAAGGGAGAGAACGAGACAACATTGAAAAGGATATGATCGTAGTAATTTACAGTAAGTACAGACCGAGCATGAGGTTCAGGGATGCGGCACGGTGTGTATGCTATCTTACTGTATTGTGGTGGTAGGCCTTAGGTATGTACTGTACGTATTGATATCCATCGTTGTCGCAGGATGATTACTATGTCCACAAAAGGGAATGCAAAAGAAGGGATGAATCTCGAGTACCTATGTAAATGTACTGCGGCCCCTAGAACTACCTAGTAGATAGGAATTCTTTAACACATATGCGAGGTATGCATACGTATCCCTGCTTCCAAGATAAGCCTTACATAAGACTGTATTATCAACCACATCCGTACGTACAGTACGGTGCAGTACAAGTATGTACATCCATACATCCATACATCAGCTCGGGCGTAGTTTAGTTCCACCACCCGCAGGAACAGATCAATTAGTGCCGCTGTGGCGGTGCTCCTGTACGCATCACTTTTCCCGAATGAATTCACCGCCGTACTCCGTGGAATCAGATGATCTCGAAATAACAAAGAAATTCCCCGATCGCCAATATTACTCGATATAGCCTATCTGATTCCTCCCGAGGTCACTTTAAATCCAGCATGGTTTTCTAGTACTTTGGATACGATTGGGACTCGGACACTGTGCTCGGCAGGTCATTCGTTAAAAAGTTGGAGCCTGAGGCGGGGGTCCAGACCGTGGCTCCAAACTCAGTTCCGCCCGACTAGTAGTAGTATGCCCCATACTAGTCCTCCCTCTACGCCTAAACGATACAATAGGGGTATGTACGGGGTACAATTCGGAGTAGGTATTTACGGGCCCTAGTAGGCATCAAGAAAGATCCCATTATTAACAATTGTATTCCTTGAGGTCAATGTTCTTTCTATTTCAATATACATACATCCGACAAGTATCATTTCTTTAGCCTTTCCAATTAACATGCCTGGTCGGCTTATTCCTCCTTCGCTTTATCTTTTTTTTTTTTTCTCTTTCTTTCTTGTTATTGCATTGAAGTCGTTTTTTCTATCATGTTCATTTCCCCTTCGCGCCGAGAAAGGCGACGAGCATTATCCCATACTCCACTTGTTGGTCGTCACATGGTAAGTAACGTTAAAAACCGAAAAGCATACAATAGCCTCCAGGGAGTCAAAAGATGCGTGACCCTAAACACAAGGGCCTTTAACCAAGAACCATAGGGTATCATTGAATATACAAGGTATGCGGGGGGAGAGCCAGGAAGAGTGTCTGCTACATAGCAGCGGTATTGGCAGTAGTGTGTCATGGGGCAGCAAAGGGAGCAAATGGCCACCTACACCCTTATCATTTCGAACTCGTCATAGTCAATCCCCGAGTAGCGCCAACAGCCGCCGATACGGGAGTTGATGACCGTGTAGGAGCGTTACTACGGTTGTGCGCCATGTGCGCACGGACAAGATGGCCGGCAGCAAGTGCAGAGCACAAACTCAATTCGCCTGCAAGCGTAGCGGCGGCAACAATCCGTGCGAGTTGACGGGCGTTGTCACCAGGGTTGGTGGGGTGGGAACCGCGTACACCAAGTAGGTCAAGCATAGCGGACTGTCCTTCAAGAATCGTACCTCCGCCAATGGTTCCGACCTCGATTGAGGGCATTGACACGGCAATCTGAAGGTTGCCATTGAGACTGAGAGCGTGGCAGTTAGTATACTAGTCTGAATCGTGACCATTGACAACCTGTAACTTACTTTCTCATAGTAGTGATGCAGCTACTGCTTTCCACATTCTGCGCAGGGTCCTGACCTGTTGCCAAGAAAATGGCAGTGACAATGTTTGATGCGTGTGCGTTGAAGCCACCCAAGCTTCCAGCCATTGCACTTCCGATCAAGTTTTTGCTGGTGTTCAATTCGACTAGCGCGTCAACGTTACTCTTGAGCACACTCTTGACAACATCACCAGGGATGATGGCCTCCGCTACAACTGACTTGCCACGCCCATCGATCCAGTTAAGAGCAGCAGACTTCTTGTCTGTACAGAAATTACCAGAAATAGTGATAGTGGCCATATCATCAAATCCACATTCTGTAGACATCACATGAAGCGCCTTCTCAACGCCCTTAGAGATCATGTTCATGCCCATAGCATCGCCGGTCGTGGTCTTGAAACGAATATACAGGTATGTACCAGCAAGAGCGGTCTTCATAGTCTGGAGACGAGCAAAGCGGCTGGTAGAGTTGAACGCAGCCTTCATGATGCTCTGACCCTCCTCAGAGTCAATCCAAACTTTTGCGGCGGCGGCACGTGCCAGGGTAGGGAAACCAACACAGGGACCACGAGTCATACCATCACCAGTGAGGACAGTCACTGCGCCACCACCTGCATTGATAGCCTTGGCGCCACGGCTGGCACTTGCTACCAACACACCCTCAGTGGTAGCCATGGGAATAAAGTAGCTTTGGCCGTCGATAGTAAGAGGTCCAGCAACCCCAAGGGGCAGCGGCAAATATCCAATAACATTCTCACAGCATGCACCGTGAACCAACGTATAGTTGTAGTCCTTGTAAGGGAGCTTCGAGGCCTCCAAAGAGCTTGTGACGGCAGATGTGGCCTTGGTCCTAGATACCACAGCTCTTCTGATCTTGACTGCCCTCGTGAAGGCATCAACACGGCTCATCAGGTCCTCACTTTCCATCGTCTTCTCCAGAGCATACCCTGGAATCTTGCCTCGCAAGCAAAGCTCAATCAGATCCTCGTCCGACAGATAGGGCGCCCGCTTTTCCTTCAGGAATACTTCACATTCCTCTGCACTTCTTTTCGAGCCGTCCGCATTCAGATCCACCTTGGGGTAAACCTTCGGTTCGACAACCTTCGGCGCAGGGGCACTCTCGGGTTCCTTGATACTCCAACGTGCCGCGTTGAAAAGGTAACCATTCAAGACGATGCTCAGGGTAAGCGCAGCGATGATCCATTTGCTGATGACTGGGTCCTCGACGCTCTTCAGCAAACTTTCAATCACGCGTCCCCCAACAGCATCTAAGAATTGATCAGTGTATTCGATGTCAAAGGACTGGCTATCTCCCGGCGCAGCATAATGAACTGAAGGATACTCGAGCTTGTACTTGATGGGTGGAATGACAGTCACAACAGTTTCTGTCATCTGGCTCTTCGCAGTCACATAGATTGAATCAAGACCGTTCTCAGCGACCTTGAAAGGGTCAATCGGTGTGGGCGCAAGCACATTGGATACCCGGGAGAGCAACGGAACAGGGCCCAGGGCGGAATTCCGGAAAGGAATGGCAGACAGGTTCACCACATTAATTAAAACGAAGCCTCCAACCATGAGAATCTTGAAGCGACGCACATTGCTTGACTTGATTTTCCTTCCGAAGATGCTAGTGTCGCTGTTTTCTGAGCCAGCCTGAGGCCAATCATTGCTCGAGGCCACGTTTTCGGCAACACGGTGCGTAATACCATCCTCTTCCAACGCTTTACGGAGCGCAATGTGACGCTTAATACGAGTGATTTCAAGCTTGATGCAAAGAATAGTCGTGTAGAAGGTAAAGAGCAGAAGGCAGTCGAAGAACAAAATCCAAGCAGCCAGGAAACAGAACTGTTTCAGACCGCCTTGCACCCCCGAAGCAGCGCCGGCAACGAGGATAGCAATCTCAATACAGTAGTCCCGGACGATCTCAAAGCCTTGTTCCCTGATTGCGGTTTGGATTGAGTCTTGAATAGATTTCGCAGTTGTCGGGTTCGCTTGACCGGAAGGAGCAGCACCACCGCGGCGCTTGTTGTCAGCTGAAGCATTGAGCACAGCCCGAGTAAGGATAATCGGCTTTTCGAACCCAATAGTGACAACGAGGAACGGGAGCCCTTCCGACAGGAGGAGCACGTTGATGGGAACGCCGAGTTTAGTCGTAACAAGGAGGCCAAACAGGAATGCGAAAGCTCCAGTCAGAAGAACCGTGCCCGCAAGCCAGAACTTCGAGCCCAAGCGTCTCATGGAGAAGAAGAGGGAGACGAAGCTTAGATGCATCGACAGGTAGCCTAGAGTCATAATGACAATATCAATCGTTTCGGCATGCTGATGGATGTAAGTAACAACACGAGTATTGAGGGCCAGGGGGTAGTACCTTGATCAGATCCACGAAAGAGCTCCATGCATCCGTGAGCCAGAGTTTAACTGTCCTGGGACCAGTGGCAGGTCCACGGGCCGCCCGCATAATCCATTTCTTTTGTTCACCGACATCCTCGTCGGCCGAGGAGTCGGGAATCTCCTGCACCGCTTTCAGGAATTGAGAAACCTGAGCATACGGGAGAGTAAACGCGAGAGACGAATCATGAGAAAAGGGGGAAAACAGATTTGGAGTATGAGGAACTTGTTGCGCAGAAGCGTTGGCGGGAACAGGAACTTCATCGGCAATGGGAGCAGCAGCATCAGACCTAGTCGAATCCGGAAAGACAAAGGTGGTCAATGCGAGATGCTGAGCAGCCTAGTCCAAGGATACAATGAGCATTCAAACGTATGTGTTGCCGGCGGAAAAGGGTTCTTACCTCGACATCCACGGGGTTCAGGGCATCTTCGACCTGCCATTTCCAGGACGTGCTTTCTCCCAGGCGAAGATTCCTGCCACCCTGGAGGAGCGTGTCCACATCGACCTGACCAGCGACATTCTTGGGGTTCCTAATACTGTCAAATATGCTCCCTTCGATCAAGCCGACATAAGTTGTACTAGCGAGCAAGGCAACCACGACGATTGTGTGGATCGGATGAGCACATGCCCGGCGGGATATGGATTGCAAGCCGCCGGTGACCTGGCGCTTTAACCAGCTCGGTTGGGCGTCACCCTCAGCGTCAGTTGCACGCCACTTTCGAGGGATCAAAGTCGCCGCCATCTTGGGGTGGTCGAAGGCAACAATTTCGACAAAGGAGAGAGGGCGGTGAGGGCCTCGTCTTGAGAGAAGTCCTGCGAAATCGACGGTCCAGGGAAAAGAACGTTTCCGCAGGATAGACCGCCCGACTTGTCTCAGACTTCACTCAAGCCTAATATAGACGGGTTATCCCAATGGTGAATACTTCTCCACAACCGTCAGACAATCGCATGGAGGGAGAAGAAGGAAAGGGGGTCGGTAGCGGGATTGTTGGGGCCCTAGGGGCAAAAAAGGATAGGCAGCGGTCAGTTATTTGTTCCGTACAACTTTTTAGGGGAAAGGGCCCGGTGGATCACGGCACCAACGTACCTAATTGACAATTGAGAGAGTGGGAGCCCTGTTCAGTGTAGAATGTACTTTCAGATAAACGGATGCGGCCACACCAATTCCTCTTCCCAACTGGGGAATTCTTTCTAAAATTGGCCCCTGAAGGGTTGAAAGTTGGGACGAGCTTCAGCTGTGCCACAAAACGCGTGCTGGAATTAAGTAAACCCGGGGTTTTCGCCGCCGAAAAATCGTAGCCACAGGTACTGTGGCCAATGAGGATGGAGTCGGGCGGATATATTACCCTCAATACACGGAAGTACCAGAGTAGGTAGTGGTAGGTAACAAGGTTTAAAACTTTTCCCCCTGTTGAAGAAGGTAGGCTGAAAGGTACAGAAAATCAATCAGAGAGAGGAAGCGAAAGAAAGAAAGGAAGGAAGGAAGAAGATGCGTGAGGAAATGGCGGAGAGACAATATAAGAAATTCCCCCCAAAAGGTAAGACGGGAGCTGACTGGAGAAATTCCCTCTTAGTCTAGAATACGGTAGTTTGGGTGGTTTTTTCTTGACCACTGGCTTATCGGGAACCCACCGAATACCACCCAGACTAAACGGATCTAGTGACTTTTATAGCCCTGAGAGGGTCATGTTGAGGTCAGAGAGTAATTTTGGAGGGTCCATTCGGTGAAGCTCTTCTTCCTGTCCTTTTTTTCTGACCTCCTCTTTCCCCAAAAGATTAAGTGCACCGAGCATCGACCACTATACTATAGAGCAAGGTTCTTATCCCTCGCAGATTCATTGCATAGCACCTAACAATACCACTCCGCGGTGCCGTCTCCCCAAGAAAGCAGGATTCTGTTTCGATCGCAATAAGCTGGAAATACAGGCCCAATGGCTAGCATTGCCAATGAATCGTTTGTCCCACCATAAATCCCGGCGTCCTTTGGATAGAAAGCCAATTAGGGCCGGCTTTTTGAACCGAAAACAGGCGTTTGACCTTCTGGATCCATGATATACCCAAGTACCTTATAGGGTTCAAAGTTTATCGATCCAGACATCATGGGTATGATTATTCTATGCCGTTCTTTCTCTGAGGAAAAAGTAAAACAAAAAACAAAAAAACTACATTCGACAACCCCCATGACCAAAGAGACAAGAAGAAGAAGAAGAAGAAGCAAAATACCAGGTCTGATGTCAACCTACCTGTGAGAGTCAATTTTTATGTAACTGAAAAGACTGCACCGCCCTTTTGCCATGGTATCCCAGCGAAGTCACCGCTAAACGGCCCTCAGGATTGTCTCCCAGTCCTCTGCATGTCGGGTTCCCGTGGGACGGTTTAATCCAAGTGGACACACAGCCAAGGGTTTGATTTGTGTACATACGTACAACAATAAATTACTCCGTCCTTCGCAATCCACTTGAGGAGTCTTGATCCGTCGGAGATAACGCGATACCCACATTCTCATCTAATCAATCTCTTCATCTCCCTCCAATCATCCCTCCTATATGGTCCAGATGGAAACTGACGACCCCATCGAAGAGGTATTTCTTCCGTTTTAAATATAAGTTCGTGGTATAATCGGGTATTGCACCACAAGGAAGGACTCGGGTCAAGGAAGGAAACACAAATAAAAACTGGAGGCCCTAACCGGCGGTTGGCAGAAAAGCAACAGAGCCAGCTGATCCAGATACGAGACAAATAAGCGTAAAGGATGGCTGACCTTTTCAATTGGACTGGAGGTGCATCCAAACCAACATCGGTTGGCACAAATCCATCAGTCATTGTGCAGTGTCATTTCCTACGATTGTGCCGCGGGATGAACAATAGAAGTTGGTCATAGACAATGGAACCATCTGGATACACCGATGGGTCGAAAGACACGCCTGACTTGGGGACCAATTGATCCAGAGAAACAAGCGAGTCCAAGACCACCACAACAATGAATACCCATTTTTTTGTGGAGATTTCTGTCCGCGCCAAGCACCTTGGAAAGGAATGCGAGACCGAACGAGGACTTCTAGCACCGATGCCGGATCGGGCTTAAGCAGACACTATGGATATGCGTGCAGGTCTTCCTCATACTCTAGGACAAGCTGTCATTTTGTTACTTCATACAAAGTAGACAGGCGGCAACTTCCCCAAAACCAATACAGTTGAAGATTGACGTACACCTACACACGGCTTCGAAAGGATTACTTATATTCCTGCTGCTATTACTAGTATTGATCGACAGAGCATTAGATTGCATTTATTTTTTTTAACTCTAAGCCAGCTTCTGAAGAAGTACCTGTCGTGGCTGCCAGGCAGGTTGCGCCGTTTCCATTCGCGCCGTTCCCTCCAAAGTGGGGCTGAAGAGATGTCTTGCCAATATGTCTCGGCGCTTGGACGCCCAATGTCTGCGGTAATACCCTAAGTTTTCCCTGGGTCTCGATATAGTCTACAGGTGTCTGATTCTGTTTCAGATTTGGCAACGGACGGCCTGTGCAACCTTGAAGCGTTAATACCTAGATCTCTGTGAAGGACCTCGATCTTAGCGCCATGGTAAATAACCACAACCAATGAGTGATGTCGCATGTTCCCAGTGTTTGTCTTTCTGCAACACTGGGATTGCCATGCTATCATGCCCAGGCTCATGAGACCATGGGAGCCTCAACCGATGCAGGTAAGCGCCGCTACTATTTGGAGGAATGTTGTGCAGATGGAACGGGCCTAAGGGCTCTCGTGGTTCCAGGATACCCTATCGTGTTGATCCAATTTGATGGATCTCTGAATGGGATAGATTAATGGACGAGGGGTGCCTGATTTGCATACTCTCGTAACACATCAAGAAGCAGATTGTGCCTGAACGATGACGTCGAAGGACCTATTCATTGGCTGTGGTCATCTGCATCACGCTTTCCCTCAAGTTTCTAATTATTTGGCGCCGCGTACCTGATGTTACTATTGATACTTCTATAGACTCCCCTTGTCCGCTCTGTTTCGAGTGCCTCCTTGTGGGCACGCCGCAAGGGTCCCTATATTCCATTGTTATTGATTGATGGAGACTTATTTGAGGATTATCATTGGCAAGTCAGAAGAGGGTCCCTTAAAGAACACTTTCATTTCTGTGTATTTATTGTCGATGCCCTTCGGTGAATACCCGATTTCCCATGTCCATTGTTGAATCCTCGGCATTGTCCCCCTTCGAAGGCATATCCAGGAAATTGATTGCTTTTTCTCTTCAAGATAATCCATTTGTATCCGAGGAAAACAAAGGAATCTTCAGGAAATAAAGAAAGTCTTACGACATTATGAGTATTTAACCCGTGTTGGTACTCCCTAGTCGCTTAATATATCCCCGCTAATTCATGGCCTAGACTGGTTTTGAAATTCATATACTCCGCTGGCCGGTATTTGTTGCATTCTTTTTCTGAAGACTAGGCCAACAACTGCAAGGGAGCATCCAAAGCATGGACTTCAGGCTCAGTACCTGGAGAAGCAGCCTGGGGCTGCTTTCTCTCCTCTTCCTGACCTCAACGGTCGTCGCCCATTCATGGGTTGAGCAGCTCATGGTTATCGCACCGAATGGCACCTTTGTCGGCTCTCCGGGGTATTCAAGAAGGAACGTACTTCGCTCTGACCCTGGATACAGCGACACTAAGATGCAATATTTGGTCCCAGAGGGTCGCAATGAGCTACTTCCAACTGATTTGCTGTGTAAGAATACCCAACAGCAGCAAGTACAGTCTGAAGGGAGTCCAAGGCTGCAGGCAAGCGCTGGCGCTGCCATTGCTCTCCGGTACCAGGAAAACGGCCATGTCACACAACCCGGGAATCAGCCGGGAAAGCCTGAGAATCGTGGGACAGTATACGTATACGGAACAACAAAACCAAAAGAAGATGAGAAGATCATGGACGTGCACAAGGTATGGAATAAAGAGGGTACCGGAGGCGACAAACGTGGCGTGCTCCTGGCAACACGAAACTTCGACGACGGCCGCTGCTATCAGGTCAACGACGACAGTATTTCAAAGCAACGCCAATCGAAATTCCCTCATACCGCAGATCAGTTAATGGGTGTCAATTTATGGTGTCAGTCAGACATTGCGTTGCCATCCAATGCACCATCCGGGAAGCCATACACTCTTTATTGGGTGTGGGACTGGCCAACACATCCTGACGTAGACCCGAACTTGCCCAAAGGAAAGCAGGAAATATATACATCCTGCATTGATGTTGATGTGGTAGCTAATGCAGGGGCTCAGTCGCATGTGGCGGCAAGTTATGTCAATGATCAATCCTTGAATAACGCTGCCATCCCAGCCCAGCTTGCGGACATCTTTGGTGCTGGCGCTTCTTCTGGCTCTGCGCAAAGCTCAGCAATAGTTGGAGCCCCAACGGCACTCAGCGGTCATGGGCCCGCAGCGTCCAGCTCTTCGCGAGCAGCCATCAGACCTAGCACCTCTTCGTCTTCACCTACCGTGCAGCGACTCCTACGTCGCTTGCCCAAGACCCAATGGCGCCACAGAGAGTAGCAACAGTAACATCCTTCGTGACAATGATGAAGACCGTCTTTCCTGGCTGTTCCGCTAGTGCGAGCCCCTAGTGAAGGTGGATGCAGAAAATGTCCCTTGCATTTGGATATTTGCGGCTTGGTTTGGAATTTCAGCCTCTGCTGGTGGTTGGCTGATTTTGGTCCTTTGGGCGAGCGATGGGTGTGAAACAAAGAATATAGACAAAGTATTTTGTGTTCAAGACCCGGTCGGGCAGGCCTGACCTATTAGAGACTTTGGAATGCTATGGTATCTGTTTTAATTATTCTCGTCTTTGACATACAATAGTTCTTTTCATCGGATGGTTTGCAATATAAATGAAACCTGCTTTGGATAATGAAACTTGCTCGTGGCTTTAGAAAGAAGGAAAAGGTTCCCCAGCCATAGAAAAGAAAAGATGAAAGCCGTTCCCTTACTTTCTCTTGTCTTCAAAGGTAAGGTGGTGATAGCCACTCAAATATCGAAGCGAGGAGGCTGGTGAATGTATGTCCTGTATGTCCATAGTATGGACCTGAGGCATTCCAGGGCCAATCAGGTATGGTTCAAGGCACTTGACTCTGAAACACGCTAAGCGGGTGTCACGTGCACGTGCCCGCATCGAAGAGAAAATAACTCTAAGCCTCAAAGCTGTTGCCCATGGGCATTGCGATTACAATTGGGATCCAGACGTCCTGTTGAGCTGTTCAGATCCTCGGCCGGATTGCTTGTTTGCCCTGCAGCTATTTCCCTGCGTCTGCCGGTGCCCTGGTGAGCGAATAATTTTAATCTCCCAGTGGCAGCAGAACTCCACAACGCAGCCGACTGCGCCTCGTTGATCCTTAACGCTTCAAGGCCAGTCTTCAAGAGTAAGTAATCTCCGACAAGCCTCTCCTACGCTGGGTCCCTCCACCGTCCAATTTCTTATCCTATCCTGTTTTGCAGGTCTTGCCAGGCACATACTCCTTTGCACACTTTTAATTTTCCTCGTTAACGCTCCCTTATTCAGTTTGCGCCATAGATATTTCGTCCATAGTTGCCATCACTGACAGCGGCGCTTTGCTCTGCTGCTATAATTAGAATTCCCATTCTACTCTCGACCAGCAAGCGCGGGACGAAACGCTCGAAACTGCATATTTTGCAGCACCCACTGGTTATTGGTCACCATATTACTGACCCCCTCTCTCGAATCCTATCGCTGATTCGGAGGTTTCCTTTAATTTCTATTTTACCATCGAACGGAACGTTACCCTTCGAACCATACCGAGGTGGTTCATGATCAATAGCCGCGCTCTCACCTGCCGCCGATTGTCAGTTCTTGTAGGCGTGTTTCAACAGACCCCATTGAGCCCGCATCGCGCTTGGTGCCCACGATCACTTCTGTGACTCTTGTCTCGGTGTCCCGGTATAGACCTCTTCAGCACAGCCTCCACAGTATAGCAACACCAGCCCGGATCGTGCTTGCACGCAAGGAGTTCACCATTGCCCCTCCGAGTCGCATGCTCCCTTCGTTGCCGTTCCTCTGGCTCATCCCTTCATTTGGTGAAGATAATCTTTCGTCTGCTTGTTGACAACAGGCATTCTTCTTCTGTCCCGAGTTATAGTAGAGTCGCGGGTGGACGATCGCAATGCCAAACTAGGGTGTAAATGTTTCGAAATTTGCCCTAGCGATCACATCCGAATTCTCTTACCCCATCTTGAATCTCTGACACAATTGTTCTCAGCGCTGGTTCTTTCCCGACGAGATCCATGACCACAACCATGACTTCTACGGCATTGCCACCTCCGTCGCAGCAGGATGACTCTGCGTCCAACTTAGCGGTCTTGCCTCCCATTGTCACGGACGCCACTGTCAAGCGACCCATTCGCCAACGCTCATCTTCGTATGCGAAAGACCGTCTTTCCACGCTCTCCAACGTTTCCCTAGCCTCTCAAAACCGGTCGCGTCCCGGTTCGCATGTTTTCCCCGTCTTTCATTCCAGCTTGCCGTATGCTCTAGTGCGAGATTTCGCATACCCATCAATCCATCCTCTACACTACGGTCCATTGCCACCACGTGCGTCCGGGGTGTCAACCCCGGTGAGTGAGCAGCGACGCCTGTCCGACCCTCCGGCTCCGTGGGATAGTTCGCGGGGACAGTGGTCAACTGGGCCATGGAGCACCGACCACAGCTACGGGCACCAACAACTTCCTGCGATGTCGTTCGGTGACGGCCCGCCATATAGCGAGGATGAAGATCTCCATAGTCCGGTGTTTTCTGCACCTCGCCACCGGAAGAACAAGTCCACGGGCACGGATCTGAATGGTGGGCGAAAGAGGAGCCCGAATCGCCAAGAGGCCACATGTTATTTGGGAGATACTGATCGCGGGATGTATGTCAGTACAAACGCGGACGGTAGCGAGACATACTATGTGAATGACGAGGATGAAATAGACGACGGCCCTGGCGGCGAGTATGTCACATACCCGGTAAATGAGAGCCGATACTCATATGCGGGGACATATGGGAACTATGCAAGCTATGCCCCTGACGTGGAATACGAATCGGAGGATGGGTATGCTGGTGATCGGTACAATGGCGACTTCCAGTTTGCCGTAGGATGTCCGGATGAAGAAATGCACGGAAAGGCGGTTGCACTTTTCGACTTCACTAGGGAACACGAAAACGAACTTCCCCTGACAGAGGGCCAGGTAATCTTCGTTTCTTATAGGCATGGCCAAGGTTGGCTCGTTGCGGAAGACCCGCGGACCGGGGAAAGTGGATTGGTACCGGAAGAGTTCGTTCGGCTGCTCCGGGACATTGAAGGGGGACTGACATCGTTGAACGGTGATCCGGACTCTGAATTATTGGATGACACTCACCCTACCCGCGATTCGACCGAATGCCACCAGGAGATGGCACCAACTCGGGACGACCACCCGAGCTATGTTGCTAATGGCGAGAAGAAGGAGGACAACGAACAAGGGGTTGATACGGTGAAGCAAACTATGGAGAAAACACAGCAGGATGGACAGCATGTCGCCGTTCCGATGAAGACGTGATGTGTCCATTTCTGTGGGGATACGCTGGAACTCATAATAAGACCTGTCATGCGGAGTGGTAGAGTCAAGCCATCGCCCCATCATCCCCTGGATCTTCTGGATCTTTTCCGGGCGAATCCCTTCTGTGCTTGCTTGAGTGTTTCAAAACGGTTGAGCTACGGCACGAAAACCCATCGATTTCTTTGCTTTCTCGGTTCCCAGGCTGGAACTTTCAATTCTACATGATAACAGCGGAACGACCCGCTGAGCCAGTTATATGGTAGGGGTGGAGTGTGCATGCATGTTCTGATCGCTGTCTTGCGAGAAGACATTGCTGGCGTCGCGTGCCGGCAACGTAGCATCACATCAGACTCTAGGTTTCTGTGGTTTGTAAATATGTTTATGCTTTGTATTTTTCAGCGTCGGCGTCGCATAATGCATTAGATTTGACACATTGTCTGATTATGTTTCAGGATGGGAATGAGAACCCAGTATAGTATATGTGGAAGAACTAATGATGCTTCATATTGTTACCGATCTCTACTTTTATTCTTGTATGTTCCTCCGTCTCAACTGAACAGATCCCAACGATTGAAGGAGGCTACTTGAATGAATGAATTGGCACTGTATGTTAGAGCTTCATATATAACGTTCCGTATCCTGACCTGTTTTGAACCCTTCTTCAAACGGAGAGAGAATATTAGCGGCCAGAATATTCTCCTACCCAGCATGAACCACCCCAGTATACACTCGTACACACCCACATATGTCATTAAGCAAGCCCCCCGGCCTCTTCCATTAATAAGATGCTATAGATACAGAAAAGAAAAGAAAGAAGAAGAAGAAGAAGAAGAAGAAGAGAGAGAAAGAAGAGGGATATATACACACGTCAAACGCACTCCACCTCGCCTCCAAAAAACCATCTCAATTCACCCACCAGAACCCCGAACAACAGACGCTCCATCCAACTCAGCAACAACCGTCCTCTGTCCCTCCAATTCCGACAGACCAGCCCCCTTCTCACCACCGACCCCAACTACCCCCCGTCCACTGGCCCCCTCCATCTCATGCAACGCCGCCCCGCCCTGCGCATCCATCTCCTGCCTCATAGTCCCCTCAAGCATCGGCAGGTCCTTCCCCACCACCTCCTCCTCCACCGGCTTACCCGCCTCCGAAGCAGGTCCCTGAGCATCCGGACCCTCCTGTGCAAGATCTCTCTTGCCCGTCCGCCGACGAAAGAAAAGAAACAGCGCGATAACCCCGAGCAGGAACGCCGCGCCAACAACACCACCGACTATCCCCCCTATCTGAGATCCCGAGAGTCCTTGTTTTGACTCTGCAGCTGGCGCTGCGGCTGAGGTGGTCGGCGACGAGACAGACGGTGTTGTGGAAGTGGAAGTGGAGTTTGATGTCGAAGTTGGAGATGTGGTGGAGGAGGTAGAGGAAACCGTGGAGGTCCCGTTTGACATGTTCTCGTATGTCACGCAGCATTGGATGGAGCTTATCCCCGGACATGGCCAGTTGGGCTGTCGTCATTGTTAGTATCGTCTGCTAAGGGGATAGACGGAGGAATGGCATGTAGGGAGAAAAGAGGGAGATGTACAGCCGATCCGGAGAAGTAGTTGCCCCCATCACAGGTCTGGTTATTGGTGTCTCGACAGTAACCTGTCCCTTCGGGGACTGTGCAGCGACGTTGGAGACAGCACTAAGTTGTCTTTTCTGTTAGTATGTTGGATGCTTCCTCTCTGTGGGGGTGGAATTTGATGGAGGGCAATACATCGTCGCCTTTGTTATCGGAGCATTGACTTGTGTAGACGAGTCCTTTGCCTGAGGTAGATTTAGCTTCTGACACACTCCGCAGGAATATCTAGAGTTTAAAGGGGGAGGGAGGGAGGCAATACAGTCAGATTGGCCGCGACATTCTCCTTGTCCTATGCCTCCCCAGCAGGAAGCGTAGGTTGCCCGGGGGAGAAGAGGGTGATAGAGCCCGTCTGGGAAAAGGGTATCGATGTACATATTATGGGGATTCGAACTATATCGAGACAAGTTTTGTATCGATGTGAAGATGAAAGGAGGAGAGAAGGACTCGAAGAAAAGCCCCTTAACAGGCGCCGATAGAGTTCTTCATATACGGATGGGTAGTTGACATGACACGAGAGAGGCTGCAACCCAAACACACCCACACACACTTTAACCTTCTCGTAAAAACCCGGTAGACTACCAGACAATTGTAGCCTCAGCCTAAACCCTTCAAGAACCAAGTGAATATGACTCGCAAGATACGACCCCAAGGAAATCTTAGCCTTAGGGTTAGTGGTCTCGGCCACCCCAATAATTGGCTAGACCCTGGGATGGTCTCCATGATTGCAATACCCAAAGCACGGATCGACAGAGATCCCAATCGCATTCTCCACTGTGCTGGCTGGTCGTTGGTGTCTTAGCGCGTGCTGATCATCGAGGGCGGGCAGGATGAATACGAGGATTGTCGGGGCGGGTTGAGTCTTGACTGTCATTATGATCATCCCTTGGCTGAAAATTAAGGACAGGGAGTATTTTCCGAGGGATTGATGGAATTTTGCATTTTTACGAAAAGGCTTTACTCTGTTAAACTTTCCTTCCTTCCCCTTTTGCCTCATCCAGCGCATTTTATTCAAGTGGCCTTGCTGGAAAGAGGCCGTCGTTGGGCTGAGATAGAACGCCATCTAACAGCCGGGAAACATTACTTCGTCGTGTAGGAAGTTTCTTTTAGTAATAACCTTTGGTCTGACAGGGTCCTGATAACAAAAAGATCAATATTTTCCCAAGCCTCGACACCATGCAAAGAATAAAAGAGCAATCGTGACCATCCGGATGTACAGAACTTGAAACATGAGATCGAGGAGGAATGGTCTGGCATCGTCTGCTACCAATGATTCGTTGCTTAAAATGGGAATGAAGAACCGTGAAATCGCAATAATATTGCAGATATTGCTCAGAACAAAAGAAATTTAACTTGAAAAAACAGTATAAGCGCACAGACAGATTAGCCCAGTAAGTCATCCAGCCCGGAGCTGCTGGTCTTGGTCCCTTGCTGAGAGGGTTGAGAAGCAGACAGCGATGCAAAGCTGGACGCTGCGGGCGCCCCCCAGATGCCCGCACTCGCCTTCTCCTTGGCCATGCTTGCCAAGTTAGGCCCTTTGCTTGCATTTGCATTCGACTTCTGCAGCCCAGCACCGGCACTGGCGGTTGACCATAGAGATCCGAAAGCGTCGCCATTCGAGGACTTGGATGCAGCAGGTTTAGCTGCTGCAGGCGCGCCCGACGTGGCAGATGTAAAAGATGAGGTTGATGCCATGCCTGGCCGGTGGTTAGACACTCCCGCCTGAGGCTGCATGACGGAAACAGAGGTGAAGTAGTTCGGTGTTGCGGCCTGGAATCCTGTTGGCTTCGGTTGTGCCGGCTTCTGTTGCTGTGGCTGCACCATAGAGCTCTGCGACAGTGTTGGGGATGCCATTGTACTCGAAGTTGGAGTCGGGGTCATCGATGTAAACCCAACAAGACCGTTCAAATTGGTTCCTTGCGTAGCGGACACCGGCTTCGGCGCAGCAAACTGGGTGCTTGAGGTAGTGCTCACAGTGTTCGCTGGTGGAAGAATAGAGAATTGGTTCGATGCCGCTGGAGCGGGAGCGGGAGTCGCAGACTGGAAATCATCGAAGTCGTCGTCGTCCATGGGTTTGGAATCGAGTACATCTAGGCCGTTACTGCCTGCAGGCTTCTTGCCGGCACTGGTTGAAGCCGTTGGGGCCACCTCTTCCTCTCCAAAGTCAAAAAGGTCCGGCTCGGGTGCCTTGGGTTTCGGCGGCTCCGGCTGCTTTGTCGATCGGGCACGGGGCGGGCTTGCTGCACGTCGTGGCGGCGGGCTGGCATCTGCTTCGTCATATTCATCGTATTCTTCAAATCGGTTGCCTCGTCGCCCGGTGTCCTGGAAGTCGCTTGTGTTGCCACCGAACCCACCTCCATCACCGTAGACACCCCCGCTGTACCCGCCAAACGACATGCTGTCACTTCCAAAGCCCCCGTACCTGGAGTTTGACATTCCTCCTCCCATATGGGATCCACCCTCAAAGCCACCAAACTTATTGCGATTAGTTTTGGCCTTCTTTCTTTCTGCACGAATCTGATCCACATCGCCAAGAAGTTTCACCAACTCTGACGATCGGTTGCGCACATTAATACCTTGATCTTTCCCATTCTGATCGATGAAGTGGAATTGGCGAAGCATTCGTAGAAGGGACATGTGAGATCGCGCATCGTCAACAACTCGTTCCGATCCGTTCTTGACTAAGAACTCCAAAAGCTGAAGTGCCTGCAGGTTCAAGGATTGCCAGATTAGATACCTCCTGTAGACAACCAACTGGTCCGGCAAGTCCTACCTTATAGATCTGTCGCCACTCCTCTGCAGTCTTGTCTGTAAAGCGTCTGTAGATCATCGGCATGATTTCATTGAGTAGCTGGCTGCACTCCCCAGTATATTGGTTAGCAACCGGGTAATTGTATGAACGAACAAGTTAATGACTGACTAGCTGTGAGTTCCGTTGGCAATTTCTTGCATCAATGTGGTTGAGGCACCCCAAGGCTCATTGTTTGTGGCTTCTCGGACCTACTGAGCATAAGCGACTGTAGTTGAAAGCCATTCCGTATGCATGTATGTATAGTTCTATAGAGATCGGCAGAGGACGGAATTTGGGAATGGTGGCACATACCTTGGCCTCCATCTCGGTATAATTCATGACAGCTATGACTGTCAGTATATTTACTGCAGTGCCATATTCGCGCGGTGGGAGGCACGTATATCAATTTAATCGGGGGCATGATGCGGGACATACCATTCTGGACCTTGCGGACTCCCGCCTTGAGGTCATACAAGGTCAGGTTGCTGACTTGCTCCTTGAGATTGGAGAGATCCATAACGCAATCAGCACTAGTGCAATCTTGCGCACTATTTATCGGATCAACAATATAGAGAGAGACAAAAGTCGGGAATTCGTAGAGGGTTGGATGATGCGGGAGTCGAGGAATCAATCCACCTGGCAACGCCGTTGGGCTCCAAGCCAACCGCCGGGTCACGTGGCAGCCCCTGAGCTCCAGGACAAAGCAAGACGTCGACATCATAGGATTTGTTACAGCTTGATTAACGGACGGGCGCCTCTTAGATACTAAGTATCTACTGGTGATAGTATTGCTATCGAAACACACATATCGTCATGTACTAAACACTACTCAAATACATACATAAAATCGTCTGCATAATCATCATAACAGGGGTAACGTGTAGAAATGTAGAGGGTAATCATCTCAAGAAAGTCAGTGCATAACGACAACAAAACAACGGGTTATCATCGAAGGAACATAACACAGTGAGAATTGGCTTGGATCCTGCATGTTGTGCTTTCTATATACGTCATGCCGAATGTGCCGTTTCCTTTTCATGCGTGACATTTCATCAATAGGAAAGGGGATATCATAGGTGAAACCAGAAGAGTAGGAAAAAGGAAAAAGAAAGTGGACAATGGAATAGAAACCAAAAATGAATGCATCACCCTACATGGGGATCATTCGTTATAGAACTTCCTCATGATCAAATGCAGGAAAAGGTTGACATTGACTCGTAGCTGCCCGTCAAAGAAGTCGAGGAACTGCATATTGTTGAACTGGGCTTGCAGCAAGTCATCCAGTGGCACCTGCGCATTCGCTCCAGGGACCATCATTGGGCCGCTACTGCCATCAAGAGTGAACACCCCAACTTCGTTGCTGGAAATTGTCAGGTCGACTCGGTCCCACTGACGTTCTGTATAGCCCTTCCAGTGAACTAAAACACCTTTGTCTGCCAAGTTACGAGCCGAGTACTTGTAGGAACCAAACTTGAACACCTTTCCTGATTTCTGGAGCTCGCGTTGGTGATCCCACTGCTTCGTAAATGGCAAGAGGAATCTTTTCTTCCCCTTTTTATTCTGCAATGTCACCATTGCCTGCTCAATGTAGTCATTATATGTCTTGAACTGTTGCTCTAACCAGGCGGCTTGATCATTGAGGCGGGCCAGTGTTGAACGAGCACTTTCCAGTTCTCTCTCTCGCTGAATTCTGCGGCGATGCTTGGTTCGAATATCGATGGCAATGGCATTTAACAAATCCTGATAGTGGTTGTCTCGACGGATCTTCCCGGTTTGTTCAAGCTGAAGGATGTTTTCGAGCGCAGTCCGCTTCAACTCCGAATAATTCATGGACGCAATATCCACCATCGTATGTGCCTCAGAGTAAGCGCTTCTTCTGGTGTTGTTCGCACCCAGTTCTTCCCGGACCAATGTCATCCACTTTCCTTCGTCTTCCTCAGTCGGGGGCTTGACCATAATTTCCATCAAGTTAGCGCCTGACTGAACCCGTATGATATAGAGGATGCATCGTTTTGTTTCCATAAATAACGCTTTCACATCAGCCTCCGGATCTACATTCATCTCATTAGTACTAGCTAGCCTTGGGACAATTGGCGGAGGCGGCTTCCTACCTTCAACCTGTGCAAGCTTGGGGTTCAGAGTGAGGCTGATCTCTGAGGTGTTGACACTCATCAATTCATTTTCATTGGATTTAACGTTTCCAAGATCGCGGATGACCTCCTTTAGAATGTCATCGGGGTTCGGGCAAATATAGTGTATTTCCGATGCCACAAGTTGATGAATAGAGAAGATATCGGATAACTTGATGTATAATGTCGGTTTCGTTTTAGCGTAGAGATCATTGAATTCATCAATATCAAAATAAGCTTCGGCGTCTTGTACTGAGATCACTACGTAATAGTTAGCTTCTAGGACATCGAACTAGAGGGATCGATTACTTACTGCCGCCCCAAATGTGGCCAAGACGTTGGATCGAATCACCAATGTAGCTATTCAAAGGCTGAAGATAAACATTCTCGGCGCCGAAAAGTCTCCCTGATGCCACCTGCGCAATCACCTTCGCGATTTCAGAGAGGTTTCGCTTTTGCTCCTGCGTCAGGCCACGATCAACAACTCCGTACTTTTCGGGCTCCATAAGCGCCGGCTGGAAGTAATTCTTCCACACCCAATGACCGGTTGTCTGAAGGATGAAGCCTAGGTCATCTCCAGCAAACCGGGACTGGAGGCTTTCGTACATCTCCTTCGCGATATACCGAATTCCAAAAGGCATACGGTATAGAAGTTCCTCAAACGCTGTGAAGAATTGATCGGCAATGTCGCGGAGATCTTGTAAATGTTGGATAAAGGTTGCCCTTGTCTCAGGATCCCTGATTGCTTCTTCACGCGGGATGTCCAAGCGCCGACGACTTTGTTTACCAGTGCGGAGCTCTTCGTTGTTGATGGCCGAGCGATAGATCTGTATAGGATCGCTTTCCAAGTCCAAGTCGCGGTTGTCAATAATGTTCTCTTTCACAACAGTACCTAATACATCGCGCATGAACTTTCTGTCACGTGGAGACTTCATGTATGAGGCGAAGAGCTTAGTCCAGAAAGAGTTGCAGCGTAAATAATCGTGGATGGAGTCAAAACTTTCAATTTCTTCACGTGCAGAGCGAGCCAGCAGCTTGATCAAGTAGTACTCCTCGCGCCTCTTTTGAGAATACCCAAAGAGACCCATCATCAAGTGTCGAATCCTCTCATATTCCTTTTCTGATGTATTGAGCTCACGTAGCCTTCGGAAAAGTTTGGCAAGGTACTGAGACTGCGTCTGCAGAAGGAAGAAAAAGACTTGATACTGCTCTAGTTTCCTTCTCGATGTTTTGTTCAAGGCTTTCAGATCGAAGGGGTCCTTTGACGCGATTTCTCTGTTCGGTAACAGACTTCCAACATGACCGCCAAAGTGCTTCTGGTGCTTGACGACCTCATCTAATGTAATTTTGTTTTTCACTAAGAGAGCAATCTTGATGTCAAGCTGGCTGATATATTGTTCTGCCAGTTCATTCTGACGAACTTGCTGAACTACCAGCTTCCTCATCCGCTCGAATTCAATCTCTTCGTCGAAATCGAATTCGCTATCGTTTAGCAGATGTACAAAGCCTTTGACTGTTCCAACGGGTGGGTTTTTCCCAGTTGTGAGACTCTTGTATGCCTGACCTTGAATCCTACCTCGCACAAAGCTTTGGGCCTTGATGACCTTTTCCATGTTCTCTCGGTAGTATCGACGCTTCTCCTCAAATTTTGATCGTATCATGTGTCCCCGTATGTGTGACTGGAGATCTGTAATGACATCTTCTTCGGCAGCGAGATCGGCCAATGATTGTCCGACCTCTACTCGAACAAGCATCGCTCTTATGTGTGCCTGTAGCTGGCTGACTTCATCCTCGCAGTCATCGAGTTGCTCAAGTATACCACCAACCTCAATTCGCAGAACTGCAGCTCGGGCGAGGGCCTGCAGGTTGATAATCGTAGGTTCCTCTGCCTGCAGTGCTTCAGCATCAGCTTCCAGGCGTCTTCTCACAAGGGAGCCCCTGGCCCTCGACTGCAATTCAAGGATTGACGCTTCCTCATCACTCAGTTCCTTCTGCTGGGAGTCCAAGAAGGACCGAGTAGCTCTCCCTCGGAGTATGCTTTGGAGACTGATAAGCAATGGTACATGCTCCCTCAACTCCTCACGCAGAGAATCAAGCTGTTCCCTTACGGCGTTGCCACGAGCCATGGCTTGCAACGCGATAAATTGATCTTCTGCTTTTCTGAGGGCTTCTGCAAGCCGTGACTGCTGCTTTCTCACTGCCAAGGCTCTTGCCCCTGATTGAACAGCTATAATTGAAGGGGCCTCTTGAGCAAGCGAGTCTCTCACTTGAGATAAAGACTTCCGAGCCAGCGAGCCTCGAATCGCTGCCTGCAGCAATGCCACATTTTCTTGAGCGCTGTCCATATCAGCATATTGTGCATTCATCTGCTGTCGTAAGAAAGAGCCTCGAATTAGAGACTGGAGGTCTCTGATGGCATCTTCAGCAGATTTTGTCTCTTCGCATTGCTTTGAAAGCTTGTTGCGCAGTAGGTCACCCCGGATGGTGCTCTGCAATAACCGAACTTGGTCCTCTGCGCCTCTGATATCGTAATAAAGAGCACTAATAGACTTGCGTTGCAAGGCGCCGCGGATGGCAGCCTGTAATAGCTGAACATGATCCTCTGCATCTCTGGTGTCGTAGTAGAGAGCGCTAACAGCCTTGCGTTGCAAGGCTCCTCTTATGGCAGCTTGTATCTCTTTGATCCCCGATTCTTCCTTTCGCATTTGGCCTTGAAGATATTGCACCTGGGCCCTCGCTTTGGAGCCTCTTATCAGTGTCTGCAGCTGTAGTATACCGTGCTCCTGGGCCCGGTAACTTTCCATGTCATATTCCTGGCGGGATCGTACAATAAAGCCTCGACAAATTGCTTGAAGATTCACGGCAAACGCACGCATATCCAGGCGATATTGAACGATTTGGCGGGTCCAATCTCCTCTTATCCTTGACTGCAAATCGATAAGTAGAGGCTCGAAATCCCACAGGCCATTCATTAGATTTCCCAGCTTCAGTCGCAGCATAGCGCCTTTAATCTGAGCTTGGAAGTCGGCAATCGAAGCTTCATTTTCATGCAACTCCCGCTCAATTCGATCTTCCTCAGATTCGGGCTCGGGCTCAGGTTCAGGTTCTGGCTCGGCCCCAAAATTCGCGGCCATGCCGCTAAAGCTAGGCATGCTGACTCCTGCCTTATCGAGACCCTTCTGCGTCTGTTCAAGCTCATGATGCTCGAACTCCAATTGTCCAACGAGGTTGCCCATCCGGAAGTCAACAAGGCCCTTTTTGAACAACAACCATGATAGTGCGTGGACACAGTGAATGACCTTGGGGATATTCTTCTTTTCGTATAGATCAATCAGCTCAAATCTGAAAAGCTCCGGGAGTTCGACTTCGTCTAAGAGTCGGAAGAATAGTGCTATATTATCGGAATGACGATACTGCAGCTTGGGATGTCTGAAAATTCGTAGCGTGCGGTTCGGGTACATTGCTTGAACCACTTCTGCGAGCGTTACTCCATCTCGGAGGGCTTCTTCCAGTTGAACAATGGGCGGGATTTGCTTATGAATGACTTCTTCAATCCACTCTTTGGCTTCTCCGATATGACATAAATATTCATAGGCCTGTAAGAATTGTCGCTGCTTGTCCATCCAGTTTCCGGCAGCCCATGATGATGCGTTTTTCCTTCGATTAATATTCCCGCCACCAGAGCCGGCCACTGAATCAGTACGCTTCAAGCGCCGTCGTCCCAGCAGGCCCACCACGGAAGGGCTGTCTAAGGCGAACTCCTCCGTCTCGCCCGATTGTGCAATTTTGGATAATGTGCGCAAATGTCCAGTCGACGACTTTTGAAAGGTTTCTAGCTCCGGCGTAGACAGTGTGGTGGTTAATGGAGGTGGTTGTGGTGTGGACAAGCTATGAGAATGCTGTGTCTTGATTGGGGACCGTGTTTGGGGCGAAACAGCAAGAGGACTGAAATCGTGCGGCGACCTGGGAGATGGAGGTGCATACACATCATGCGATTCAATCTCCTTCAGCGATTCCTTTTCTCCATGATAATCATTGCGGCGCTCAGGTGTTTGAGGGCGGTTCTCTTTCCAAAACTGAGGATTGTCTATCGTCCGGTTTCTCGAATGGCCGTAGGCGACTTGCTTAACTGCGGGGGTAGAACCGTTTGGTGCTTGAGAGAGCGGCCGTAGCGAGCGGCGGACACTTTCGTATGTTGTCCCGGCGTTTGACCAACGGCTCGGATCGGCCTTAAATCTGTCGGTACTCATGGTGTTTGCTTCACTCTTTCCACGTTTATGTCCAAAGCTGGGTGTGGAGCCCATGGATCCCGTGGAGGACACTGTACTTGTGCGACTGGGAGCTAGCGAATCGGTTGATATTGAGTATATAGACGAATTTGTGGATGCGGTTGAGCCATGGCGAAGTGGACTCGATGTTTGTGTTGGAAAATCCGTCTGGGTACGTCGGAGAGAGGCTGAGTGGCTTGACATCACTAGTACCGCTTCGTACTGAAGAATGCAAAACCGAAAGAAAATAGAGCAGTCTCGGCTTCAATTGGCCGCATGCCTGCCTCTCCACCGAAGCAGCAATCTGGCCGAGTGATCAACTGTTAAGTTAAATGAGATGGAATGCTAATTCAAGGGAGGAACAGCATTGCCCCGTGGGAACGGAAAGAATTGGGAAGGGGAACCGGGTTGATATAGAAACGGGATGGATTTCTCTGCGTTCCTGACGGTACCTGATTCGAAGGCAATCGGAAAAAGAGAAAGAGAATGCGAAGTCCGCCCAAGAAACGTGGGTTTAGACTCGCAGGTATTAATAACCCGACAAACTTCGCAACTTCCCACTAAATTTAGTATTTGTCGCAAGGTCAATAATTGAACTGACGATTGATGCTGGTGGTGATGGAGAAGCGGGGAGTGAGGGAAAGTAAACCAAGTGGAAAGTGCTTGCCAGCCCCAGCGACGAAAACAAATCTCCCGATCGGGTATGGTTGGCGCTCCAGGGTGATACGCCACAGTTTCCTATCTGGTGACGTCGATCATCCTAGCCACTGATCGGCTCCTGTGCCACCGTCAGGCCCTTCAGATACAAAGAAAAGAAAAGAAAAGAAAAGAAAAATCGAAGGAATGGTTTGGTTACTAGTACAAATACTGACTCAAATAACACGTTTCGCGTGATGCACATAGTAAGGACGCTTAATTGAATACAGGCCAAGTTCTAAACTGTACAAGGCTATGTACACCTGTGAGTGACGAGTCTATCATCGAGCCACGCTTCCTGCCAGTCCATCACTGACCCACCATCGGCATTTTTTTTCACCATGCAGCAAGGACAATGAACGTGGGCAGGACTCGTCACATGTCAGATCGTAACTCAACCTGAGCTCTGTTATAATTAAATCTGTACAGAGTACGGAGTAAAGATGGGATTCTATAGGATAGGACACAAGCTTGCAATTAAAACACAATCTATATGTATGTACAATGTGCTCCAAATAGGATCTAGCGCTCCAAATGTCTGGACGACACATACTAGATCGATGTAAAACTGTGCTACAACAGTATACACTTTTGGGTCAAGTCATGGTAAATCGATGATTTTCCAGGGGTTTGGTATAGAATATGCCCAAGGTACTTCATTGCGGAGCGCGGAGCACTTTGCAATTATTCTATATGTTACCAGGAGCACCTGATTGTCCTAACCAATCTCCCTCCAAATTCAATCGCCAATTAATCCAGGGATTGATATAGCACTCAGGTGACTCCCAGGAGGGGTTTACTCCATAAATGCTATAATCAAACCTTGGGAAGTGGTGAGTTAGTTAGTTAATCACCCTCCACTTAGGTAAGACTGACTGAATCACTGCGGTTCCACCAACTCCCGATCTTATCATTTTAGATCGCCGGCCAGTCCCCAGTATTCGATTTCAACAGGTAAAACAACATACTACTATCCATCTACGTTTCACCTGCCGTTCTGAACTTGCGAGTCAAACGCTTAACCAGAGAAATGACGGACAAAACGCCTTTTTATGTCTATAAACTTGTGCCGTCCACAGCGCCCGTCCGAGAACCGCTCCCAGAGCAACTCCCCGTCAGTGCACTCGACCAACAGTCAGGTTTCATCCACCTCTCCACTGCATTTCAGGTGCCGAACACGCTGAAGTTATTTTTCAAAGATGAACCCCTTGTTTATGTTCTCCGGATTCCGTACGAGCGTGTAGCTGAGAATCTCCGATGGGAAAATCCCGAGGGCACCGTATGCGGGCCGAGACCGGAAGAGGGCTTGTTCCCGGTAAGTCCAAACCGCAAGGATTGCCAGTTCTGGTTCTTTCTTGCAAGTATACCTAGCAGACAATGTTTGTTGATTCCAGCCACAGCATCTGTACAATGATCTCAAGTTAGGGAAGGATGAGGTGGAGAGCATCGCCATTTGGATCAATGAGAAAGGATGGGATCATGCTCTCTCACAAGCGACGCCATGGCTTGTGTATTAAGAGGGTATTTTAAGCTACTGCTTGCTACGTTGCAAAAATAAATACAACTTCTCCTTGCTTCATTTGCCTCTTAAAGCAATGGAAATGCAACGCGTAGTATAAATTATACATACTAGAAGCATATCTTCAGAAGTCTCATTGGCGCGCAGGGTGCTATACTAGATACAGGGAGGCCAGCAGATCAAGGACCACTGCCCAAAACATACGGAATGGCGAAGCTCAATAGGATACACCCGTAGCGAAAAGTTGCTTGTCGACTATGGCCTTATATAAGCTCTTGGTGATTTCGTGACCGAATCCGGGCATCTTAACCGTCAGGAGCCAGGTCAGAAAGTTGTGTGAGAGTTTGACGGATTTCAAAGGTCTGTGGCTATCGGATGCAAGAGATATGACATTCTCCGCACTGATGCCCAAAAATCCTAGAACTTCATGGTCCCTATGTAAGTTTTCTAAGAGGGTGGCAGCAAAACAAGCAACGCCGTCGTACTTCAAAGAATCGTCTATTTACAGGTGTTGAGGTCTCCAGCTCTTCAGGACAAGCCCTTCCGCCCGACTATTGCATCAGCGAGTGGATGAGCTGCAATAAGAAATGCGTCCAAGCATACGGACCGAGCTTCATTCTGGTCAATCGGATGACTGACGGGGATGCTCGTGCCGTCAGTAAGGCAGGACTTCAGAACGTTCAGGCCTGGGACCTATGGTTCGATGACCCAGCGTATCCGGATCGCAAATGGGCTCATACTCTGAGTTGGGACCCAGCCGGGTTGCAACAAACGCCCCCAGTTTACGTTCCTGTGATGGCGAATCTACCTCCCCAATTTCCCCCTTCCTACAAGGAGTCATTACGTAATACTCCATCGGGACCAGGGCAGAAGATCTATGTGGGTGATTTCCCCCTGGGCTCGTGGGAGCTCTCCTTGGTCAAGGCTGGAGTAACCTACACGATTGTAACGCCCAAGGCGGTGGTTCCCCAGTCAGATGGCAGCCATCTCATTATGATGAACCTCCGAGCCCAGGAACTTTGTTCCCCCATCGCCGAAAGCACGATCTTCTTCTCCTAGACGAGGATGCTGGAGGCAAGGAAATGGCCGATGACACTCCCCGGAATGCCTCCATAAGCACTCCCGAGCTGCACACCCCTAATCTGTTCCGTCGCGCGGCGGAGCTCCCGGAGACAAGCTTCCTAGACGCCCGGGTGTATACGGAGGTCCTAGGATGTCCCCTGGACTCCGAGCTGGACGCCTGCACGGACTGTGACATCCAAGACGGGCCGGCCCCATTCCCTGCCAGATATGGGACCACCAGCAGTACTGCCGCCACTACCACAAGTAGCACGACTTCCACGGCGGCGACCTCCTTACCCACGATACCCCCAGACACGAGACCGGCCTGTTTCCTCACGACCGACCACGAGCATCAGAGCTTCACCTTGGAGGAGTACCAAGTGGCGCGTCTGGGGCTGTGCAACGGAAACACCTTGCACGTTGATGATGATCCACACATCTGGACGCACCCGAATACCAACCTCATCGCAAGCTCGGCCTGGGCGGCCGACCAGGCCGGATGCGACCCCCGCTCGGACTTTTTGATGACCCAACCCTGTGAGACGTGGATGGATGAGTTCCTGCAAGACTGTGATCACCCCATCGAGGACGTGGAGTACTATGGCGGGATTTTTGTGTGGTCTGGGAATCATAGTTGCGTGACGTTCTACCTTGGCAAACAGCTCCTAGTCTCATAACCTTCCCACCAGGAAGGGCCTCATTCTGTTGTATATACTGGGATCCCTTTCGTGTTGACTATTTGTTAGGAATATTCACCATTTTCCTTAGGGAAAGCGCTTGAGGTGAAGGGTTTGGATTGGTGGCAGATAAATACTCTACTGTGCCAGTTGCAACATTGAATCATATACTTAATCCTTTGAAAGGTCTCTTTCAAAGAGCTATGGCAGAGGTCAACGACTCAAGGTAGATTTTATATTTTAGAAGAAAGGTACTGAGTAACGTGGGGGAAAAAATAAATAAATAAAAAATAAAAATAAAAAAAGAGAAGAGAAAGAGAAGAGAAAAAACTTCAGAATAGAATAAATATAACGATGACTAGAAAAATAGAATCAACAAATTCAAAACAGAAAAACCTAGTAGTGGGTGCAAACACGTGCTTGCCTCGCCTCCATTTATAGATTATTTCTCCCCGAGAACTTTCCTTCGCAACACCTCTGCTAAAAGCCTGCAGGCTCCTAGTGAAAACAAAGAACAACTTTACACGCCACTTGCTTTCCCACAAGTTTCTTTACAAGAATGCCACCTCCAGTGGACTCAGAACAGAGCATGAGGCAGGCTCTGGACCGATTCCGCGACCGGATGGCCGCGGCAAACTGGACCTTCATCCAGGATCGCATCCATGAGATCGAAGCCCGGGGGCTGCTGACCGACAAACAGCGAATGAGCAAGATGGCCTCGTACTGCCGACATTTTGATGCGCTGGACTGGGACGAGGCGTCCGAGGATGCCGATCCCGAAATACGACAGAAAGAAAATTGACTGCGCCAGACCCGGCGTCTGGAAGATATCCCCGGAGTGTCGGACGCATTTCCCTTTGCAATGGACGGCATCCATCCACCGCGACTGCGGACGGACAAAGCGCGCGAGCTGTTTTTGGAGACCTTGCAGGAGGTCTTCCAGCAGCAGGCAGAGGAGTGGGCCGCCGAGACTGGCGAGGAGGCGCCCGGGCCGATTCCGAAATGTCACGAGCTGGGGGTGTTTCTTAAATACGCTCACGCGGTTGTGGATCCAGACTTCCGCCGCGCCGGAATCGCCCCGTTTGAGGCCGGGCTTGAGGTTTTGGGAGTCCATGAGGCGGACTTGGCCGAGACACAGCCCGAGCGGTACTACGAGCTGGTCCAGGAAGAGTGCGCGCGCGTGCGGGAGAATCTGGAGGATGACGAGCTCTCGGATCTGGTTAATAAATCCCTGATTGCCCCCAATCTTGAGGTCGACGATCTGGAAGTAAAGGCCGGCGTGATCACTGGCACCGGCTATGTCGATGAATATCCTCAGTGGTATAGTACCTATCTCTACTGCCGTCATCGGGTGGATGCAGATGAGAACAAGGATAATATCCCTGATGCCCCAAATATCCACGATTGGGGGTGGCGGGTGGTCTTTCTCGACGCCGAGCCGGTGAGCTACCTTACTCCTCTAGTCCTGTACGGGCGCAAGCCGCGGTTTGACTCGATCCCCGAGTTTTTAGATTGGTACTGTACCTGGCTGGACCACCTGGATGCCCGGGGTATACTGAGCCTTCGCCGTCATGCGAATAGATGTGAAACCGATTGCGAGTCAGACTGTGAAATACACAACTTTGCACCGGCCCCTTTTCCTCCTGGTTATGGTGAGAAGCAATGTATCTAGTTCTCGGAAATATCTTGTGGGATGATGTAGCTGTAACTATTTGCGAGAATGCATGACCGGGGATTGGTAACCTGATCAATCGGTTCCACAATTCGATATCCCTCTAATCTTCAAGCTTCGTAATCACTGCATTGACATACTCTGATGGTTAACTATGGCTCACTCATCATGGCTCATGCACCCCTGCATACGATTGCGTAGGAGATATACTAAGTGTACGTACGCACAGGAACAACCCTGGTCCCCCTGCCGATGATACTATCTAAGATACATAGGTCTCCCTCAGCGTGTATAAACCGCACATACAGCACGCCATCCTATCCTACCCTACTCTATCCCACCCCATCTCATTTGATCATCCACTCGTTCTTTCTCAATCATCACTAAGAAGTCTGTCACACTCGCAACCTTGGCTGCCTCTCTCGCCCTCATCACCCCAGCCACTGCAACCTGCGACCCCAGCACCCTCAACACAACAACCTACTACTACCCCATCACCGAAGCCAACACGACCGTCTTCGACGTCGCGCGCATCACAAAGCGCGGCGTCTGCGACATCGGCCGTCAAAACCCCATGGCGGGTAACATTGAAAGAATCATCTGTGGAAACCTAAGATTTTTATTCAATTCCAACTTACTTTCCTAGATTGCAACATTATTTCTTTCCCTTACCGTCTAGTATTGTCAGATACTTATCATTCTAACGTTTTCATACACTAGGTTGCAAAAATGGCGCAATTTTTTTACTCGTCGATCGTTTTAGAAGCATTGGTTAAAAGCACGCTAAACCACTGGATTATTCTTCTGGGCTGTTGTTACCAGATTCTCTATTGAAATATAATAATGCAACGACTGACACAGCGTGTCGATACTACGTTTCTTGTATTCACGCCGAGGGAAATGGCATAGACGCCCGCTTCCTATCAATTCGGCATCGTTGTTGTTGAGTGTCTCTGGGTCGTAGCAAATTTCCAATGCATCAAAAAGAAAAGCGGCCACAAGTTCGAGCCTTTTAGTTGGATTTGACCATATTAGTGAGTTGGTTACGCGTTTCTTTTGCGTCACTTCAAATCATCGCTGTATACCCGGTGCGAAAGCTATCCAGGAAAAGGTAGACCTCTTTCATTTCTGCGGTGCCCTATCCGAGCTGTCTGTGTCTTGATCAGATACTTCTTGCGCTACCGCTCTCATTACTTTGTAGGCTGCCATAAGCCCTCCATCTTCCTTATATTTATATTACTGAGAATTTAGACCTTATGCAACAATAGACTTTCAGCGCTCTCATGTTCTCCACGCATGGTATAGATGATATAAATCCCATTTTGCAGGGAGCTCAGGTGCTGTTGTAATATAGACGGAGCTTTACGAGTATGCTCCAGCGTATTATCCGACTCTATATCTGTGTATTTCTCGAATAATCCAATCAACTCACCCTGGGCGATGACCTTATATACGAGTACCGAACACGAGCGTTTTTAATTAACGCGGGCCTTTAGTAGATCTATAACTTGATCAAGGATAAATCTGCTGCAGGGTAGATCCATGATTGAATAAGATGGCTGCTCCTCGCGATCGAACTGTCCGGGGATCCCGTCTAGATAGGCAGGTATTGCGTTTATAAAATTAACAGTTTTCTTCGAGATTTTCGATATATTTCCGCAGGAATTCCTAATTTTTATTCTGTAGAGCAGGCCAGAGTGGGCAGGCTATGCGCTCTGGCAATTCTAGGTTCTTTTAAAGATGTGCAGATAAGTCGGTGGTTTTCGATAGATGGCTCTCAGTTCTCTACTATTAAGCTAAAGACGTATTTCCTGCAAAGTGTTCTTAGTCTAACCGTTTGAACAGACTGACAGTATTGCTGGCTCATCAATTTTTTTAAAAAAAAAAAAATAGTAAAGTTTTCTTAAGCTCTGTTGTACTAAAGTTGGATGAGCTAGGATAGAAGATGCTGTGTTAATTCCAGAGATCAAGAAGCTGCGAAAGCTATTTCTGGAATTCTAGAGTTTTGGAAAAGTATTTCTACCACAGTAACGTGGCCCTTACTACCAGAAGTGCCCCGTTTTAGTAGAATATGGTCAACAGATAACTAACAAGAGTGAAGATATTAACTCTCCAGACTCGGGAAACTGTTGTTCTAGTTCAAATGCGGATAGAACTGGTTTTCTCAAAGCCAAAAATTATCAGCAACGCACGGCGAAGAAAGTATTCGGCAGCTTTAAACGATAGATTCTTGTTCCATGTGGGGGGATTGGCGGCCTCCTTTAATATATTAAGGGCCTATTCTCGAGGTTCCTGAGGGTGCCGTAGCTTCAAAAAGACGGCAGCGAAGTGAGAAGCGAGGAGAATATATAAAGTAGGCTGGCACTAGCTGTAACAAATAGCTGTTGTAGGGTAGAAAGAGTGATAAACTGTGATCTTTCCCATTCAGCTGTACAATGGGACGCATCGCAAAAAACTAATATTCCTTGATTGGAATTGGGAGAGATTTCTGTTCTGGTATTCGCCACTCCAACAGCATATGGTGACTTGTGGTTGTTTGATTTTCAAAATCTGTGAGTCAGTTGGAAGAGCTTGTGTAGATACGGGCTTAAGTAAGAATGTATCAAGTATAGAAGTAGTATGAATACTCCGCGCTCCATTGTAGGAAACTTGACTAGCTCGTCTACGGCTTGTAAGGTCTGGTAGGATCGAACGAATTTCTTAAAGTTATCAGTATAATCATGGTTAGGCGCAGGTTATTCTAAAAGAATTACAAAGTCCACAGGGCCAGCAGCGAGGCAATACACTTTCTTAACCTCTTCTTAGAGTTCCTGGGAGCGGGTTCCGAGTGTATAGATAGCATCGAAAACCTGTTAATCTTTGGAATCGGCCAAACTCACGGGAGATAGGACAGGTAAATCTTATAGACAGAAGGGAAGACCAATCCCAAAACAAGAGTTCAGTAGAGGAGATTCCATTCGTGCTCGTCAGGAGTGTGAAATATTGAAGGTGCGTCCAGTTGCAAAAATGGTGCAATAAAGATGGTGTCTGGTTGTATGGCAGTGAAGAGTTTAGATACTAAGAAAAAGCTACACAGACAGATAGAATTCTGTCTCCTGAATCGGCTCCCAGGTATACCCTATCTAAATATTCTGGCTATGATATGCAGGGCTATAAAATTATACACTACCCGAATCAATAGGACTATTCAGTTTTATATAGAAATCAAAATTAATGATTTTTTGACTATTTCATTTTTGCATATGGCGGTTGGGGTGCGGGTCGCTTACCGGCTACGTTATCTGAAGTAGTTGGCTTAGCTAAGCAATTATAGGTTGGCTCTGAAATTGATCCCAGATCGCTCCGGCGCACTGATTCAATACTCTGGGGAGTGCTCAGCACATGTATATTCCGGGAGTAATCACTGAGTAAAAGCGGCCCTGAGCTAGTCCCGTTCCGGAAAGGAAAAGGAAAGGAAAAGTCGCAAAGTTTCTAAACAAGAACCGTTCACTAGTGCTAGAGAACCAGCTCGACTCTTATCTGTCTATTTAGATGCAGCTAATGATGGCTCTTCAAAGTTCACACCTGTGACTCGCACGCGCGACACACGATCTATGCCCCTCTGGGACAATGGCAAGAAAATTCAGTGATTAGTACAGCTTACCTCAGCAGATCTAATGCCACCCCCCCCCTCTCACCGCCTTATAAGAGATTTCGTTTATCAGCCAATCAGTCTAATGGCAAAAGGGTTAGGTGGGTCCACTAAACCTGTTCCGGAATTTTCTGAAAGAATCGTTAGCTTGTGCGGCAAAGATACAAAAGCCAATTTTTTGCTCCTCGAGTTTTTCTTCTTTTTTCTTCTTTCTTTCCTTTGGGAAAGGAAGACTTTCTCCATCAACAGAACGTTTGTCACGATCTGTTGATTATCTTTTATCTCTATTTGATCTCTACGTGTTATTACTTAAACCGTAGAGTCTTATTTCTTTCAAAATGCCCATCTCTAACGGTGATGCACTTGGCCGGGCCATGAAGGCTGAGATCCAGGACCACACCAAGGCCCTCGAAGTTCTGGAGAAGGATTATACCTCCAGAGATGGTCTTGATGTTGATACCTTGCTCGATTCGGACAAGCACGGAGCATTGACTTACAATGACTTCCTTATCTTGCCTGGTTACATCGGTAAGGACGATTTCTGAACCGTCCATAACTTGCAGTTATTCATGTCTATGACAGGCTTCCCTGCGTCAGATGTCACTTTGGACACCCCGGTCACCAAGCGTGTTTCCCTGAAGGCCCCTCTTCTCTCTTCTCCTATGGATACCGTCACCGAACACAACATGGCGATCCACATGGCTCTTCTGGGTGGCCTGGGTATAATTCACCACAACTGCTCGCCTGAAGACCAGGCGGAGATGGTGAGGAAGGTGAAGCGTTATGAGAACGGCTTCATCTTGGACCCCGTTGTTCTTTCTCCTAAGGCTACTGTCGGAGAAGCCAAGGAGCTCAAGAGCACGTGGGGATTCGGTGGCTTCCCAGTTACCGGTAAGCATCCATTTTTCTTTTTATCGTCTTCGCCCGCCCTAGAATATTTCGTGTGATGATTTTCGTCTATCTTCATTATAACTTTCGTTCCACTGGAGCGACGAGAGTTGCGTTGTAGAGAAACAGATTTATCTGATGTTCATATTTTCCCGAGTCGTTATGAAACTTGTGTGAAAATAACACTGTCTAACTTGGATGTGTCTACAGAAAGCGGAAACCTTCGGTCTAAACTTGTTGGAATTGTCACCTCCCGGGACATTCAGTTCCACCCCAACCTCGACGACCCAGTCACTGCTATCATGTCCACTGACCTTGTCACCGCCCCTGCTGGTACCACCCTCGCCGAGGCCAACGAAGTCCTCCGTTCCTCGAAGAAGGGAAAGCTGCCCATTGTGGACAAGGATGGTAACCTGGTCTCTCTGCTGTCTCGCAGTGATTTGATGAAGAATCTTCACTACCCTCTCGCGTCTAAACTTCCTCAGTCTAAGCAACTGATCTGCGCTGCTGCTATCGGTACTCGTGAGGAAGATAAGCGCAGACTTCAACTGCTTGTTGATGCTGGCCTTGACATTGTTGTTCTGGATAGCAGCCAGGGCAACAGTATGTACCAGATCGAGATGATCAAGTACATCAAGAAGACTCACCCCGATATTGACGTCATTGCTGGTAATGTTGTGACTCGGGAGCAAGCTGCACCTCTGATTGCAGCCGGTGCCGATGGCCTGAGAATTGGCATGGGCAGCGGCAGTGCTTGTATTACCCAGGAAGTCATGGCCGTCGGTCGTCCTCAGGCTATCTCCGTCCGCAGCGTTTCTTCTTTCGCTGCTCGCTTCGGTGTTCCCACTATCGCTGATGGTGGTGTCCAGAATGTTGGCCACATTGTCAAGGGTCTTGCCATGGGCGCCTCGACTGTCATGATGGGTGGTCTCCTTGCCGGTACCACTGAGTCTCCCGGCGAGTACTTCGTCAGCAACGAGGGCCAGCTTGTCAAGGCCTACCGTGGTATGGGCAGTATCGCTGCCATGGAGGACAAGAAGGCCGGCGCCGGCTCTAAGGACAGCAAGGCTAGCAACGCCGGTACTGCCCGTTACTTCTCTGAGAAGGACCGCGTCCTTGTTGCTCAGGGTGTTGCGGGCTCTGTCCTTGACCGTGGCTCTGTCACCAAGTTCGTTCCTTACCTTGTTGCCGGTGTGCAGCACTCTCTGCAGGATATCGGTGTGCAGAGTCTCGATGCTCTCCACGAGGGTGTTAACAATGGTACCGTCCGATTCGAAATGAGAAGCGCCAGTGCCATGGCCGAGGGTAACGTCCACGGTCTGCACAGCTTCGATAAGAAGCTCTACTCTTAAATCGCAAACGCCCACGTTTAATATTCTCGTTATGAGCTATCCTGATATTCGGGATATATTTGCATGATGTCGCATGGCTTGCATGAAACACAATAAATGGAAAAAAGTCTGGGTATGAGGTTCTGGAGTTAGATGCGTGGATATTGCTTTTCTTGTTGGTCAAGATCATTCCATTCACCAATTCAATTCATAATGGAGTCGGTTGTATTCCATGTTGATGAAACATCTACGTTCTTGTTCTTGAAACCCTTTTGTAGGCGTAGTACTAGTATTTGACCCCCAGTGGTGGAAGTTGTAAGAGTAGAGTCGTAAGGTTCTCGGAGACTGGCGATCGTCTAGGCCTGAAGCGACCGCGTTTCGGGCGGGGTAAACCTGACCTGCACGGCAATGCATGAGCCTAGGTTCCAGTCCCCGGAACTCCTCAACTTTAGCACATACTACTCCCTAGTGGCCAGTCAGGTACTAATAGTACGATGTGGTGGTACTCCGGTAATACTCAATCATTATTCACGTCCCTTCTTTGAAAAAGGAAGCTCTTCCGGTACACCTCGCTGCTTCAGCCATGACTCCTCATGTGTCAATGCCCCGGTTAATACACAAGTGTCTCCATTATCGGCTGACCCTTGCTCGAACCCCATTACTGGTTATACACCGCCGGCCTACAAATCCTCATTATATCAAAGAGCATGCTGTAAGAGAGAATTCATCCATTGCAACAGCTCAAAGCATCTCCGCGTCTGGAACAATGGCATCGCAGAAGGATGGTCCCAAGCCGAAGCCACAACCATCAATCGCAAGGCCGAGTTCAAGGTTGGTTAGCCGTTCTATCTATCATCACCAGAGTATTTCAGTATAGAACCGTCAGGATGCCCATGCATCTGGATGTCGCTATATGTAACTATGTCTTTGCGAGGGGTTAGCTAATGAAACCTAGTATAGTACTAATCTCACCTAAAAACGAAGTACTTTTGCTTCATCGCGTCAAAACGTCTACGTCATTTGCATCAGCTCATGTCTTTCCGGGGGGCAACCTATCTGATCAGGATGGAAAGTGCCCACCAGTCGGGGATCCGAAAAGGCATGATGATGCCATCTGGTATAGGAATGCCGCCGTCCGAGAGCTCTTCGAAGAAAGTGGTATCCTCCTCGCCAAGGATCAGAAATCCGGGAAGATGCTAGTAGTCCCGGAATCGAAAAGAGAAGAAGGCAGAAAGAAAATTCATCGCAACGAAGTGACTTTCACCGAGTGGCTGAAGCAACAGAATCCTGCCGCAGTCCCAGACACAGGTTCGAATGCCAACCAGACTCAAATACCCACTGTGGTATAGCCCTAGCCCCTGCTAACCATTCGTCCTAAAGAGCAATTGATTCCGTTCACACGATGGATTACTCCTACAAATGTGCCAAAGCGATACTCTACTCAGATGTATTTGTACTTTTTGCCCTTGCCTTTTGAGTCGGACAAGTCGCTCCTCAGCGAACTTCCTGCCGAAGGAGAACGGGAGGAAATCCAGATCCCTACCAGTGACGGCGGTATTGAAGTCACCGAAGCTAGGTTCCTACCTGCATCTGAATGGCTCCGGCTGGCAGGCAGTGGGGATGTCATTATGTTCCCACCACAAATTGTCTTATTGCATCTTGTGTCACAGTTCCTAGATCAAGCGCCTCGGACAGGCAATTCTGTGGACGAGTTAAGAAGACGACGGGCAGAGCTGGTTGATTTTGTCCACACGGGAAATCCCCCATGGACAGAGAAGTGCATATCCCCCAAGATGCTCAAAATGTCGTCCGATGGGCGAACAGTTCTTGCATTAGATCATCCTGGGCCAGAACTGAAAGGTACGGATAGACAGGGCGAGCCCGACAGGGTTGTACTGGTGAAGTTCGCAAAGGGGACAGCCCGACAAGTGGAGGTGCGGTGGAAGAAAGACGTCTTCTCAGAGGATAAAGAGCGAAGCAGTTTATGATTGATTGATAAAGCTCGACGGTATCTATGTACATACATACCCTATACATACATCATGCACCCCTTCATAAATACTTTGAAGATAGCGATAAATTACACAATACACCAGTCGAACCGGTACTGTACCAACCCCAAACAGGTAACCCTATAGCCATCAAGCCCCACCAGCCACGCAGCCACAGCCACACAAGCAAGATCAACCCTCGACAAAAGATCACATGACCCACACAACCGTCGACTAAGGAAACGCCCAAAAGAGTCGCGGAATTTCACGACCGTTCAACCCGCCAGCGCACCTCCAATTTTCCACCGTCGTCAACCAGACTAACAAACCGCCAAAATGGAGAACGAAAAGGGAGAGATTGTCGATCTGTACGTTTGCACTGCCCATAAATCCACCCAATCTGTGACCTGGTTTTTGGTTTGGGGATACAATTTCGGATATGAGCAAGAGGAAGTTTGAATATGACTGCGAATTCGATGGAAGCAAAGACGCCGATAGGGAAAAAAACAAAAACCACCAAGTCGCAATCCAAGCGACTTATCTCCCTCACCTTTTTTCCTTATCGGAGGCGCAGCATATTCATTCCAAATCTACAAGATTATCCGAAATCCCCCCCAATCACCAAACCACATGCATGGACAAGGAGCAAGAAAAAGAAAAGGATAATCTCTAGATGAGCAAACTAACATAACTCTTCTTCAACCAGCTACGTGCCCCGCAAGTGCAGCGCCACCAACCGCATCATCAAGGCCAACGACCACGCCTCCGTCCAGATCTCTATTGGCAAGGTTGACGAGAACGGCCGCTACACCGGCGAGAACCAGACCTACGCTCTTTGCGGTTTCATCCGTGCCCGCGGTGAGAGCGATGACTCCCTGAACCGCCTCACCCAGCGTGACGGATACCTCCGCAACGTCTGGACCGCCTCCCGGTAAATGGACTATTTAATTGGGTTAAGGTGTGCGGTGTGATTTGGTCGATGGTAAGATTCTCCGGCTCATATATCATTTGTGTTTTTTGGGGAGTGTCAAGAGGCTAATGGGGATCTTTCGTCTTGTGCAGGCTGATATACCAGTTCCATGGGTATGTCGGATATGATTTAAGATAAATGAATGAAGATATTTCATACAGACCAGTCAAATCAATCAAAATCAGTCCATTAAATTTCAATTTTTTTTCTTTTCATTTCTTTTTCTTTTCGCTGTTGTTTCGTGGCCCCCGCCAGGGTTTCGCTGTGGTGATGTCTGCTCTGTAGTCCGCTCTCTAATCTCTGTTTCCTTATTCTCTTGTTCTTCGGGATGCTCAATCGGCACATCAAGGCCTCCTCATTCACAGATTGGAAGTACAAAACATCTATCTGGCCCCCATGAGCGAGGAGGTAGAAAGTAACATCCATCCGCCGAATATCACGTCCGCCTACTGAAGAGCCACTGTTGCAGAGCCGTGCGCTGGGGCACAGATACGGGTGGGACATACTATCAGTATTTGTAGATTTACTATCTATCTCAATTGTTGGATATCAAAAATACATTAATTCATGGTTACTTCAGGGGTTCGTTGTAGCGTGTCTCATTCAATGCGCATCGTAATTCTTTTTGATAGCTCTAAACACATGATATCATTTATATGATCTGAGTCTTAGGGTTTTTAATAATATCCATCCATCTTTATAAGATCGTCTAATCCTTCTCCAACCTAACCGCTGGGTTAGTCTCAATGAAGTTGAGGTCGACCTTATGACCCAGGAGTTCTCGAATGTTGCTGACGCCATATCTGCAGGACTTATTAGTGTTTGATTTATCACAAGTGTGCACGGTTCACTTACTTGATCATGGTAGGTCTCTCGAGACTCAGACCCCATCCGTAGACTCTCATATCCTTGGGCAGGCCCATAGGCTCCAACATCTCCGGACGGAACATACCGCTGTTACCGATCTCAACCCACTTGCCCAGGCCCTCGTGGTAACCGAAGATCTCCATACTAGGCTCGGTGTAAGGGTTGTACGCGGGCTTGAAACGGAGTTGGTGGATGCCCATCTTAGCAAAGAAGACCTCCATGAAGCCGATCAAACCACCCAGGGTAAGACCGAAGTCGGCAATAACACCCTCGATCTGATGGAACTCGGCCAAGTGAGTGGCATCGACAGCCTCGTTACGGAACACTCGGTCGATACTGAAATATCTTGCGGGTCGTGGGTTGGCAGCGAGCTTGTGAAGGACATATGTCGAAACTGACGTCGTGTGTGTGCGGAGGACCAACCGTAATGACTCGTCTGCGCTCCAGGGATAGCGATAGCCAATCGAACCGTACTTGCCGTTTTCGTGGACCTCGCGGACGTCCTCCCAGTATTGCTTGTAGTCGAGCGGCTTCTCCTTAGCTGCTGCGGAGGCGGGCTGAATGGATTTCGGACGGTGAGGGTCGAACTCGGGATCCTCACGAGGGGGGTCTGCCTTCACGGGGTCTGAGATGTAGAAAGTATCTTGAAGGTCACGAGCGGGATGTTGCTGGGGAACGAAGAGAGCATCGAAGTTCCAGAATCCGGTCTCCACGAAGCGGTTGGTAGGCATCTCCTCGAAGCCCATTTCGAAGAAGATATTACGGAACTCCTGACGGACCTTGTTGAGAGGGTGGAGAGCACCGGAAGGGGTGGGAGCACCCTTAGCCTTGAAGTTGTAGGGCTTAAATTGAGCCGTCTTCCACGAACCGTTCGTGAGCATCTCGGCTGTGAGGTCGGTCTCCTCCTTGACAAGCTCCTTGGCGAACTTGGGCCCCTTGGAGACCTTGAAGCTAAGGTCCTTTTGGAAGGCGACCAACTTTCGACGTTTCAAATCATTGAGGGCCTTCTGGTCCTCCAGAGTCTGAGTGTTCTTGACAGTCAACAACTGCTCACGAGTCTCGTCGACAATAGAGTCAGTGTTTGCCCGCAGCAGCTGTCCGTCCTTCTTAATCCAGCCCCTCTTGAAAGCATTTCCCTGACCAATTTTGGCGTTGTCCTTTCCAACAATACCAGGCAAGTCGCCGATCTTCAACCCCTCCAAAGCTGCCACAACGGCTTGGAAAACTTTGGCTTCATGACTGCCATTGGCGGCGATTTCCTCACCTTCCTTGGTCAGTGCAGCGACTTCACGCTCAATTGTTTCATATTCGACCATCTGTCGCGAGGCAAGACGATCAAGCGAACTCTTGAAAATCAATGAGGGGTGGGAGGGGAAGCTTCGCTGGAAAGGATTGGTGCGTCGGACGCGGACAGGGCGTCCAGAATGGGTTGCGTCAGATCGGACGCCATGGCTGCAGTCGTGGGCCACAGGGAAATCCGCGGGGGGCGTAGAGGGAAAGGTGCTGGAAGAGCAAATCGAAGACTCGAATTATGCAACAGATACTGCCCACTTTCCGAATTGTGACTCTTTCGGCGGCTCTGGTGTGGTTACGGTGAGTGACGCGGACCACAGACGCTATCCCGTGACTTGGCTTTTACTTTTACCCCGCCGTCTATCGGTCAAGGATCTTTATCAGGATAACTGTAGACTTTCTATAAAGGCTCAAGTCCCTCTCTCTTGTATGCACGATACGTGTAATTTAGTACCTATTTTTGATACGACCAAAATGGATCTATACTTCTATACCCCTAACATCCAATTACCCCCTGTACTATAATGATCCCTACGATTCAGATGTGTACCGCCCGCACAAATATATATCATACATTCCTCTCACCTGCGATTTCACCCGCCCTCATGATCCTAGACAGATGATCGATCAACCAGGTGAGTGACAGCAAGCGGAATCTAGGAATGAGGCATCAAAGTCACAAGCATTGCAAAATTGCCAATCCTCTCACGGTTCACGAAACGATATATCACGCATGCCTGGGGATATGGAGGAGGGCTCTTAATTTGCATCTGCTGTAGTTCTAGACCATCTATGAAATGCAAGGGGTGGTTGGAAAGGAATGATATTCAAGCCATGTATCGACCACATAATTTACCAAATGTAGGGTCATTTGTTCACTACCGCAACCCCGGCACCATAAGAAATGCAATCATTGTGCGGCGAAAGTTACCTATCAGGTGGTGCGCTGCTGATGATCATGGATGGTAATCAACGACATATAGTCTGCCCTTTCTATAGACGTACGAAGTGGGTGGGGTGTAAAAAGACACGGTCGTGCGTGGCGTTTAGAATATCCTGTCTGAAAGGGCGTTGCTGTCGTGGTCTATGGTGGACTACGTAGGCCATTAATCTCAACTACGATATAGTTTTAGGAGGCCTATTTTGCGTGTAACAGTGAAATGTACATCGACTTCATGCCGGGGGTTGACTTTGTCAATATGTATTGATATACCCCATCCCTGCTGCATATCTGTGTACCGTGGTCTGAAGTACGATGTACATACTAAATGCATAGTAGCTATTATAGGTAATTTTTTCCTGCTATTTCGTTGTATTGTCTGGCTCCGGATATGCAATATATACTAGATCCAGACTGGTCTGTTGGCCGGGCATCCCTAACATGCAACTTACAGTAAAATGATGATTTTGGGCACACAACGCACTGCAACCCCCAGTAAACGGTCATGAGACACTTAACCTGAATAGGAATTGTATATCACTGGTTGCCGCCGCAATTCGCTGTCATTTCAAGGCCAAGACTAGGGATTATGCCGAATGTTAATCAAAGAAAGCTTTAGATCTATCCATGATGGACCTCAAATGGCGGTGCATCGGAAATGAGCAAATCTCGGTGGCCTGGCAGTTGCTGAGCACAAAAAACAAAACATTTCTCGAGACCGAACGTAACTACATATTCCATTCTCATGTCAGAAATTTAGGTCCAGTCTCTATATTGTGGATATTGAGTAGACACTACCGCTGCATATGCTAGTTAGTCTTTTACTTAATGTCACCTCGTTATGATTACCGGTGCATAGTACTTTAAGAGTGCCAGGTCAGCGCTGGCAAAAGTTACTAACAAGCAATGAAATTAATAACCAGACTGACTAAGGCGATTGTGAGTTGACCACCTTTCGCCCAACCAGGCACTAATGGGCTTCTGAATCCGAAGGAAACGGCCTCGCAACAAGGGCATCTCGTCAGCCCTTTAAACCTCGACGGGATATTTTACAACCTCGCATGAGGTATCTCAAAGACGAATGGTCCTGCTGGAACCTTCTCAAGCTATTACCTCCATCATTGGCCTATAAGTTGCTTAATGGTACCCGCACGCGACCGTTAAGTTCTGGACTTAAAGGCGCCGTCGATGTTCCGGGGGACCTTAGCGCTGTACGGACAATACTGGGTATTTCTAATACTCCCGGTCAACCTAGGGACAAGACTTCCCTTCCCCCACCGTTTGACGGTGATGCCTATCTACCTGAGGGAGCCACTTTTTCACTAGAGTGGTTCGTAAGATTTAGCCGATGAAGCTTTTGTTTGGAACCTCCCCATCACAATTCGAATGAGGACCAGTGAGATTCATCCGAGGTGACCAGAGACCTCAATAGACTTCATTAGGAACCAAAGGTGGTGGAAGTTGACGAGGAAGATCTCCTATACACGTGGGTTCCAGGAAACACTCATGTGTGTACCTGGCTGTTGGTATTGTATATTATACATCCAGCGTACAATACCAATATGCACCGACGCCATCCACTGCTGTTAGGTAAGAAAGAATGATTGATCAACTTCAAGGCCCATCTTACCTAAAGTTGATGTACATTGTATGTATGTACTCTGTAGGTTGAGCCTTTCAAGCTTTCGAGTCTAGATCTAGATACCTGGTTTCTTGAATTCGTCTCGTCTTCGATGACCTTGCTTATTACTTTTCTTGCTCTTCCCCGCGCCTCCATCTCGATATTCTCCGCGGCTTCGTCCATCATCCTTGCCCGTACAGCCCCCCTGACCACAAGTGGTAAGTAGTGTGATAGGTAATAACCGGGGCCAGCACTACGAGCTAGAGCCACCAACATACGATCGCCACTAGTCCTGGAGGTGATCACCACAATCCTAACATAATAGGACGACCATGAAACAAAGGATCAACATACGCACACACATCTATCGGTCAAGAAATTCATTTTCTTTGTATCTCAAATATAATCAGTGACAAGGTATCCCCTTGTTTACCTAGTTCCTATTCTAATGTTTAGTTATATGCCGTACCATTATTAATCTTCGGTACCTTGGAACAGAACCGAGGGACAAAAGAAAAGTGATTGGCTCCGGTGAGGAGACGGTATTTGGGAACGATCCCTATGAGGAGGGAAAATATAGCCAAAAGAGAACCTTGGAAAACTCGGAGTGAAAAACCCAGCGACCAGGAAATAAAAGCGGATGGATCGGTAGTTAAAATGGACAGACAATACATGATGGAGGCTAAGAGGATGCCCCGTGCACCGCGACGCAGAGTCTTACAAGGTACGCTTGTACACCGTGGGTGTGGCGGTTAATAATGAAGGTGGATTCTAAAGCCCACGCACTAACTTGTGGCACATCCACACACCCGACCAGTCACAGTCCAGAATATGAAGGGTTAGAGTGAGACACACACACAAAAGCTAGGAAAGACAACACCTCCACCTGCCGCTATTATTTCTTTTTTGTCATTTTATTTCGTATCTATTGCACCATTCCCAAGGCTCTAAGACTTGGAGCAATGCTAGATGGAGCCTATTCTGTAAACTAAATGTATTATTATTAGTAGATAGTAGAGACGAATCTCCACAGGTGGAAAGGAAGGCGATCATTGGAAGAGAGGCAAGTAAGAAGGGTCCTGAGGCAGCACCAGGGAAGAGGTAAAGTATTTTCCTTCGGTACCTGGCCGGACCGGAGGAAGAAGTAGAAAAAAGTTCATGTTGAATAGTTAGGAATTTTTGATGGGTTTGTTTCTTAACAAGGATGTATTGAACATCGATTATGCTTTTTTCCTCAATTTTCTTCTATTTTTGTGTTTATTTTTCAGATTTTTTTTGCAGCTGTAGCATCTTCTCTTCTGAACCACTCTATACTCTACCCGACTAGTAACAATACCCACCGCAGCGAACGGCGATTCAGCAGCCCTGAGGTCAGTTGTCTCTCCAAGTCCAATAGCATTATTCCTCTTTTGGTCCTTAATCCTCTTTTTTTCCTTGTTCCCCCCTCACAAGTGTCGTAGTTCTATCTTCCACTCTTTCTTTCACTCCACCCCCTTACCAAGTCCACAATCCAGGATTTTGTCATTTTCTAAATCGGACCCTTTGGGAGGAGGGCATAAGACAAAAAGAAAAAGCCGAAGACTTCCCCCCAAAAAACAAAAGAAGAGAAGAGAACCAGGGACAATAAAAGCAGAAAGAAATTTATTCCAAACGAACAAACAACCCAAACCAAGAGCCCCTCTCTATAGATTCAGACAGTGGGAGAAAAAGAGGGAGAGTTCTTGATCATTTTCCCGTTAATTATTCATTTTTAGTTTTGTTAGTTATTATTATTTTTTTGGCCCTTTTCCTTTCTGAGGAAAGGTCAATCTTCTTTCTCCCTCTTCCACGCGCCCTCACTCGAAAGGAAATAATAATAATAAAAAGAAGGAAAAGAAATCAGCCAAACCGAACCAAAAACCTACGCTTACTGATCTCTCTTGTTCTCTCTCCACTGAACCAACCGCTCAAACTCACAACCACAACCTCAACCTCCGTTCGATAATCCTAACTCCCCTTTTCAGTGGGTTTCCCCTTCGATTGACCGTCTCCCTATTCTGTTTCCTTTCTGTTTCCTTTTTCCTTTTCCTTTATCTTTTTTGCTTTTTTTTGCTTTTTTTATTTTACCTCGCCTAGACAAGGCGGTCTTTGTCTGCTCGGTCGGCTGTTGCTTTGTCCCTTCGCCTTAATCCTCGAACACACCGTCCATCGGAACCCTGGACCATTTTCGACTACTCGCTCTCCACCCCCATGTCGCCTTAGCAGATTCGCCCGATCATTCGTGTCAGTAACACGGCTTCCCGTCAGGTAGGTTAGGTTAAGTTCATCTTCATCGACCTTCGGATCGTCCTCCTCTTTTTTACCCCATCGTTTAATTTTCACGCTGCTTTTGCTCCTCTCCCCTCGTCCTCTCCATACACTTCTTTTTTCTTACTTTCCCCCTCTGTCCTTCGCCCAATCACCAGCCGATAGATACTTGGTGATTTTTCTTTTCCCCTTCAAAATCTATTTTCCCCGTACTCATTCTCTTCACCAACTCTATCTTTCTTTTTGGTGATCGTTAATATCTTCCCCCCCCCTTGACTATTCACTACCCGAGCATTATCATATAGACTCGTCCCTTTATCCCGATCACCTGGAATACGCCTCACTCCTTTTGCCTCTTCTTTTTGCCCTTCGGGAATTCTTTCATGTTTCCCTTTATTTAAAACTACCAACTGGACCGGATATTTTTTTTCTCGAATAGCGTCTCATTCTCCGTATTTTCATATCTAGACGAATTTTGCACGAGCGAAAGGAGAACCAGAAAAATCTTCACAGCAACACTACTTATGTCCCGTTTGTGATTGAGTCGTCCTAGGCACAATGGCTGGCGCGGACGAAACGCTCGCGGCCGCTGCTGCCATCCTTCGGGGTCTTGCCCGCGAAACCCCTCGCTCCGGCTCCGCTCCTCCCTTTGATTTTCCGCTATCGCACGCTTCATCTAATGGCTACGACACCAAGTTCACCAAGCTACCGGGAGATGCAAGTTCGTCAAAGGCGGCCTTTGAAAATGAGTTGGAGGCGTTAGTCCGTCGAGTTCAACAACTGGAATCTCAAGCTGTCAGTCACCAGACTTCCCCCGGAACTTTCCCTGAATCCTCCCAGTCTTCCCTCAGCTCCATTGAGAGGGAAGCTGACTTCTTGTGGTCTTTTGGACTTTCTCGCTCGTCGTCCCAGCAAGTTTCTAACTTCTCTTCCACACTACAGCAGCAAAACTCCCATAGACCCCACCACCACCCAAGGCGGATAGAAGAGCCCGATGAGGATATTGAGGAGGAGGAGAGCGAAGATGATGAAGACCTAGACTCGAGGACTCGACTGGTACGCGAGGAGGATATCAGTTATCTACGGAACCATGTTCAAAAACAGGCGGAGGAAATAAGTTTCCAGAAAGACATTATCGCTCAAGTGCGTGATGAATTACAACAGCAGGAAGAGCAAACACGGCGGGCTCTGACCAAGGTTGAAAACGAGGATGTGGTCCTGCTGGAGCGGGAGCTTCGCAAACACCAGCAAGCCAACGAAGCTTTCCAGAAGGCCTTGAGGGAGATCGGTGGCATCATCACTCAGGTCGCTAACGGTGACCTGTCAATGAAGGTGCAGATCCATCCCCTGGAGATGGACCCCGAAATCGCTACATTCAAACGGACGATCAACACTATGATGGACCAGTTGCAAGTGTTTGGTAGCGAAGTGTCTCGAGTCGCACGAGAGGTCGGAACGGAAGGCATCCTTGGTGGCCAAGCCCAGATCACAGGGGTCCATGGTATCTGGAAGGAGCTTACGGAAAATGTCAACATCATGGCCAAGAATCTCACGGACCAAGTGCGTGAGATCGCTGTGGTCACAACAGCTGTCGCCCATGGTGATCTGAGCCAGAAGATTGAAAGTCGGGCCCAGGGTGAAATTTTGGAACTGCAGCAGACCATCAACACCATGGTGGACCAACTTCGTACATTTGCCACAGAAGTTACACGAGTCGCACGTGATGTCGGTACTGAGGGTGTCCTCGGTGGACAGGCTCAGATTGATGGAGTAAAGGGCATGTGGAACGAACTCACGGTGAATGTCAACGCCATGGCGAACAATTTGACAACCCAAGTGCGGGATATCGCCACAGTCACGAAAGCGGTCGCCAAAGGTGATTTGACGCAGAAGGTCCAGGCCAACTGTAAAGGAGAGATTGCAGAGTTGAAGAATATCATCAATTCCATGGTGGATCAGTTGCGGCAGTTTGCACAGGAGGTCACGAAGATTGCTAAGGAGGTCGGCACGGATGGTGTGCTCGGTGGTCAAGCCACGGTCAATGATGTGGAGGGTACATGGAAGGATTTGACCGAGAATGTCAACCGAATGGCCAACAATTTGACAACACAAGTCAGAGAGATCGCTGATGTCACTACCGCCGTAGCAAAGGGTGACCTGACTAAGAAGGTTACTGCAAATGTCCAAGGTGAAATACTAGACTTGAAGAGCACGATTAATGGCATGGTGGACCGGCTTAATACCTTTGCCTTTGAGGTCAGCAAAGTCGCTCGCGAGGTCGGCACGGACGGTACTCTTGGTGGTCAAGCCAAGGTGGATAATGTGGAGGGCAAATGGAAGGACCTTACCGATAACGTCAACACTATGGCTCAGAATCTGACATCGCAGGTACGGAGTATCTCAGATGTCACTCAAGCTATTGCCAAGGGTGATCTCAGCAAGAAGATTGAAGTGCATGCTCAGGGAGAGATCTTGACGCTCAAGGTCACAATCAATCACATGGTTGACCGACTTGCTAAATTTGCGACTGAGCTGAAGAAGGTCGCCCGCGATGTCGGTGTTGACGGCAAGATGGGCGGTCAGGCCAACGTTGAAGGAATTGCTGGAACATGGAAAGAAATCACTGAAGACGTGAATATCATGGCAGAAAACCTCACGTCCCAGGTGCGAGCATTTGGCGAGATCACAGATGCTGCCACCGATGGCGATTTCACAAAGCTTATCACCGTTAATGCTTCTGGCGAGATGGACGAGTTGAAGCGAAAGATCAACAAGATGGTTTCCAACCTCCGAGACAGTATTCAGAGAAACACCGCCGCCAGGGAAGCGGCTGAGCTTGCTAATCGTACCAAGTCTGAATTCCTGGCCAATATGAGTCACGAAATCCGTACACCCATGAATGGTATCATCGGTATGACACAGTTGACGTTAGATACGGACGACCTCAAGCCTTATACCCGCGAGATGTTAAATGTCGTGCATAATCTTGCAAACAGCTTATTAACGATCATTGATGACATACTTGACATCTCGAAAATCGAGGCAAACAGAATGGTCATCGAAAGTATCCCATTCACAGTGAGGGGAACTGTCTTCAACGCATTGAAGACACTTGCGGTGAAGGCAAATGAGAAGTTCCTTAGCCTGACCTACCAGGTCGATAACACAGTACCAGACTACGTTACTGGTGATCCTTTCCGTCTTCGTCAGATTATTCTTAACTTGGTGGGCAACGCCATCAAGTTCACGGAGCACGGAGAGGTCAAGCTCACGATCCGGAAGTCGGACCGCGAACAGTGTGCGGCGAATGAATACGCTTTTGAGTTCTCTGTATCTGACACCGGAATTGGTATTGAGGAGGACAAACTTGATCTAATATTCGATACCTTCCAGCAAGCTGATGGCTCGACAACGCGCAGGTTTGGTGGAACAGGCCTTGGTTTATCTATTTCGAAACGCTTGGTGAACCTGATGGGTGGAGATGTATGGGTTACGTCTGAGTATGGCCATGGTAGCACATTCCATTTCACGTGTGTTGTGAAACTCGCCGATCAGTCCTTGAACGTCATTGCATCTCAGCTTCTACCGTACAAGAACCACCGTGTCCTCTTTATTGACAAAGGGGAGAATGGTACACAGGCGGACAATGTCATGAAGATGCTCAAGCAGATGGATCTGGAGCCATTGGTCGTCCGTAACGAGGATCATGTTCCGCCTCCAGAGATCCAAGATCCATCTGGCAAGGAGTCTGGCCACGCTTACGACGTTATCATTGTGGACTCCGTTGCCACGGCACGGTTGCTCCGGACGTTCGATGACTTCAAATACGTACCTATTGTCCTGGTCTGCCCGTTGGTGTGCGTAAGTTTGAAATCTGCCCTGGACCTTGGAATCAGTTCGTACATGACCACACCATGCCAACCCATAGATCTCGGTAATGGCATGTTGCCTGCGCTTGAGGGCCGCTCTACTCCTATTACTACCGACCACTCCCGCTCGTTTGACATCCTCCTGGCAGAGGATAACGACGTCAATCAGAAACTGGCTGTTAAAATTCTAGAGAAACACAACCATAAGGTTTCCGTTGTCAGCAACGGTCTGGAGGCTGTGGAAGCCGTTAAACAACATCGGTACGATGTCATTCTGATGGACGTGCAGATGCCGGTCATGGGCGGCTTTGAAGCAACAGGAAAGATTCGTGAATACGAGAGGGAATCCGGTCTAAGTCGGACGCCAATCATCGCTCTTACTGCACACGCTATGTTGGGCGACCGAGAGAAGTGTATACAAGCTCAGATGGATGAATATCTCTCGAAGCCACTGAAGCAGAACCAAATGATGCAGACCATTCTCAAGTGTGCTACACTTGGTGGTTCGCTTTTAGAAAAGAGCAAGGAATCGCGAATCTCAAGTAGCGGCGAGATGCATCCGGTCCATCACGGCTCCGACGGCAAAGGCTCACGTCCGGGCATGGAAGGTAGATCTATCACTGCATCAAGCACCGTCAACCGAGGCAGCCTTGCAAGCCCCAGTGCCGAGAAGGCTGAGGATCTTTCCATGGAGCGGGTAAGTCGATAGAATCTTCGATTATCCCACGCCTAAGCAGATGTACTAATCTGACGAATAAACAGGCATTGCTGCGGTCCAATAGCTCGTGAAACGTTCTAGAGATCAACCTTCACTTCTTTTTCGTTTCCTTTCATATTTCAAGTGGCTTCGATGCGAACCTTATATACCCTTTTCATTTGCGCGCCTGTAAGAAATGCTTCTTGTCGTGGTTAACCTCCTCAAGGTGCCTTCGTTTCATTTTGGATTTTTCTTTTCGGGGAAACTCTTGATTCTCACCTCACCTCCGCCTATCTACTACGCCTCTCGCTTATTATTCCCCCATGATCTAGTCCAACCCGCTGCTACTCTGCATATGTTTTCCCTGGATCGATGTCGACTGCCTCAGCCTATGGCCATGTTTTCTCTTGTTTGACCATATCATGGTTTTTTCCCTTTTTTTTGTGATTTCGGTTGTTGCTATGCCAGCTGTTTTCTGGTGTAAGGTGTTGGGCGTATGGAACCACTGGTGGGGTTCTTCCAAATAAACCTACAGCATGAGCTAAAGACAAATACTGGGCGAGCTGAGGCAATTGTTAAGAGGGGAGCCAGTATCCCCCGCCATAACGGTTGCTAGATTCTCTTGCATATCATATCGTGCAGTTTATCTACCCGGATTTCCTTTCGATTTTGAACCTGAAGACCCTTTCTCTTTCTCTCCCCCCTCAATCTCACACGCATACTCTTGCGTTGGGTCTTCTCTTTTTCCGTTCCTATTTGTATTGTATTTAATCTTTGTTTTCTCCTCATATTAGCAGATGAAACTTTTGGCTTGGGGTCCTGGAAGCTCTGGATCTGCAACGCTTCCTCCCTTCACATTTCCTTATCCTCTTCGTTTCGGCGTGTACAAATTGTTTTTCTGGAACGGCTATGCGATCACTGTCCTCGAAAGGAATCACACCTAAAGACCTTACGACTAAAACTACTACACACGCCTGCCGGCCTTTTCTAGTACGCTTATAGATTACCAATAGTAAAAACGAAATATCATTCAACAAACATCTACCATTCATCCACTAAGATTAAGGATATAAACGGTCGACAGTAAAAGATCTTGCGCCTGCATATCTGGTCCACCTAGATACTTCCAATAAGAAAACAATTAATTCCTCAATACAATCAATACCTTACAATTTTTCAGTCCTCATCTTCGTCCTCATCATAGTGCGGCTCAAAAGGCCTACCAGGTTTCTTGGGCTTACCCGTCTCAGGCTTAGTGAAATTCCAATGCTTTCCCTTCTTCGGATGCCAACGGGGATATGCCCTCTTTACAAGAGTAGTTTTAGGAGGGGGGTCATCGCCAGGAGGGTCATCACCGGGGGGTCATCAGCCGGGGGGTCATCCTCAGGAGGAGTTTCTGTGGGAGGGACGCTTGGTACAGTCGTCGTTGGCTTCACTCCTTCCTCTGAAGACGAGGGCTGCTGGGTCGGTGTGATACTGCCAGATGGTGAAGCGGTGGGTACCGGAGGACCGGGAGGTGAACCAGTTGGGGTCTCCGTTGGTGGCTGGGTGGGGATACTGGTTGGAGGAGGGCCTGGTTTGGTGGTTGGATGCTCAGTTGTTGGAGGTTGAACGGGTGTTGATGGCGCCGGTTTAGTCTCTTCCGGGGTGCTTGTTGGAGGTTG